>NW_020217410.1:0-2279 GCF_003070985.1 Temnothorax curvispinosus | reverse complement strand
TAAATAATATTTTATACATTGTCTAGTAACTTATACGAATTATTTGCGAACATATTAGACGGTATTATTTATATGTGAAAAGACTAAACTTTTAGTCTCTACTATGGATGGTTGACTCCTTAGAGTCTATTATTGAATGATCTTTGGATGATTATTCTTAATTAATCCCCGTATTGCTCATTCTTGCGTGGGATTATGAACTTTGGCAGTCCTACATCCGACTGCAAGACTCGCAACCGGACACTGCGAAATCTTCAACGAACGGTCCTAGGATGCACCATGGGCGAGGTGCACCTGAATTTTAACGTCCTAAGGGGAGAACACCCTTGAAACAACGAAACAAATCATGAAAGGCAAGCATAAGAAGAAGAAACTTACCGTCTCAGGAAGTTCGGAGACCCAGAGACCGGCGCGGGAGGAGTGCGGTCCCAGCAATCCCCGTGTCGATGGGCTTGTCCCTAAATCAAGCGATGGGCCAAATGAAAATGAAACCACAAATATAGCACTGCGTCCTGATTGGACAGGCGCAGTTGCTATCACAGAAACGACTAAGGAAGCCACCAAGGAGGTGGATATGGAGGAAGAATACGACAAGGGAGTGGATCTTGCGAAGAGGATTATCGCGGACATCGACAATTCACCCGAGGATTCTCAAGCTCCCGACGACACGAAGACGGATCCCACGTTCGTCCCTCCTGGAGTATCTGACTCGGAGGAATCGTTACATCGGGATGAGCATTTAATTGGAGAGGTGGTGATGATTGACGACGATGACGAGAATATACCTCCGCCCACCCCAAACAGGGAAAAGAGGAAGGAGAGATTTCCATCAGATTCTCCAGACAATGCGGCCAAACCTCTTAAAAAGAGGTATACAACTTCAGGAAATGAGGTCTATACTCTTGTGTTAACAGCAAAGCACAAGCTTACTATCCATCCGGTGACCGCCACCAATTTACGCTCATATAACACAGAACAGTTGACTAAGTGCGCCACTGAATGTCTCGAAAAAATAGAGACCATTCGAACAAGCAGCAGAAATATTAAAGGCAACTTCTCGGGCTATCTCAGAGATGGGATTGCAAACATATTCGAAATTATAAATGTCTATCGCGAGCGATTGGGTGCCGCTGGTGACATCGCGGATCTTGAGCTTCAGAATAAAAACTTAACAACACAATTGCGTAAAATTACTCGTGAGCAGGAGCTCCAAAAGAAGGAGTATTCCATGTTCCGCAAGGAAAATGAGGACCTCCGTAGGGATGGAGATGCTCCGAAGGGAGATGGGAAGTATGAAGGATGCCGCAAGCATGGGATCCTCTTCAAAGGTTTTCAAGAATAGTCCTGCTGATACCCACAAGGCTAATATCAAGGAGTCAACAATTCGCGTGGAAGACTATCCCCCTCTCCCGCAGAGGAAGCCCAGAGTTATTTCCTCCGAAATACTACGAGACAAAACCATCAAATTGCGAAAGCACCCTACGAGTGTTTCTGGATCGGAGACCGATTTAATGGAGGCTCCTACCTCGAGCAATAAGAGATCCCCATCTGGAAGAAACAAGAAACCCGATCTTTCCACGCAGACTCCTACGCGTATCTTATGTCCAGAGGAGGACACCGGTACAAACCATATGATCGAGTGTATGAACAAACAGATAATGCAACTGGTTGTCAACATGGAGAAGCTGCGCTCGAGATTTGGCATAAAATCAACAGAACCCCCGAGCATTCAGAAGAAAAGGACTAAAAAAACCTCCTTTAAGACGGACACTACCGAGACTTCCTGCATTTCTGATAGAGAGGATTTGGTCTCACAGATCTCTGCGCCTTCTGCTGACGTCGCACAAAATATGGCGTCCGCTCGTAATGATGGATCTCGGCGAGGAACTGTCAGTGGTGGCCCTCATTCGAACACTCGCCCGCGCAGGCCACCGAAAACTGTGGCGGTTTCAATCACGAGCCTCAAAGAGGATGTCAGTTATGCCGACATTCTGAAGAAGGCTCGTGAGAGCATTAATTTAGACACCTTAGGCATCGAGACCTCAAAGATAAGACGCGGCATCAACGGCGGGGTGATTATCGAGATACCCGGCGTGGACAGCATTTCTAAAGCTGACACATTAGTGGAAAAGCTGAAGGAGGTGTTGGATAATAACAGCATACGCATCACTTGCCCGACCACCATGGGAGAATTGCGCATCTGGAACTTTGACGATTCCATTTCCCTAACGGAGATTCTCAACGAAATCTCCGGTTGGAGACTGTGACGAACATCTTGT
>NW_020217409.1:0-1714 GCF_003070985.1 Temnothorax curvispinosus | reverse complement strand
TTTAACTGTATAATGCAAGATGTTGCATGCCATCATAATTTGTCGATCTATTTTTATTTTATGAAGAACTATCTCATTTTTTCTCATTTCTTCCTTGTGGAATAAACTATATTAGTATTTCCTCTCGTTAGAAAATATCAACCATTCTTTCGCGGATTTGCCTGATGTAGTCAAATGTCTCACGCGCTTCTAGCAATGCGTTTCTGAGAGAGAGAGAGAGCAGATAGGCGCAACGTATTCACAGGTTCGCGGACTCAGAGGCGTAAGGAGGTGGACGCGGACGCGGAGGAAGAAGGAAAAGCACGCCGGGAGTAGGTGGAATCTCGAGGCGCGCGCGATGGTATCGTTCCATCGGTGGTTCCGCGGTGGTTAGGCCGGTAGCGCCATGCTGGCACCGCGATTGGTCTCTTCGGCTCGTTCGTAGGCGTGGCGAGTGTTGCGGGTGGGGGTCAGAGTGGTGACCCTGCGTCACGACGGATAGAAACCAGCGGCCGGTCTCCCGGTCGACCCGTGGAGGGTTACTCCTCTGCTGGGCCCACCACCACTGGCCTGCGCCTCCACTCTCCGATCTATGCCACGCTCTCCTGACTTATGCTACGCCCGGCAGGCCCGCGCCAGTACACGATACGCTTCTACGAAGCGAGCACCGCATCGTTACGCGCTCCACTTCGCGAAACCCGCCAGCACGAGGGTTCCGCCACCGACCTATCAATTAGATTTTGCGTTTGCCACTGGTTTCCGGTTCTCCAGCATCGTCGAGCGGTATTAGTGCAGATAGAACCTAGATCGAATGGACCTTCAACGATTCGCGTTTGAACGGGTCGCTCGTTCGGTGATTCGCATCAGTTGATTCGCTCCGACGGATCGCAAGGGTGGTGAAGGAAGAAACCCTGGTAGGGGGAAGAGGTGGCTTTCTCTTTCCCGTTTGTGACAGATAGGAAGGGAGGGACTGTGACACCGATCGACGGAGGGAGGGAACGAGAGAGGACGATCGTGTGAACGAGAGAGGGACGCGCGGGTCAGTTTCGCGCACACGTGACACGACCGGATCGGGAAGTCTGGGTGATAAGCGGGCTCGCACCGGTCGGCCAACTGGATGTTCCGAGTGTTCTGGGCAGATATACCGAGATATCGCGCCACATGACCGTCACGCAACCGGATGATAGTAATATCGAGTGGTACCGGGGCATCGAGAGAGTGCTGGCGCTCGTCGGGGGATAGTGAGAGTGAAATTTAACATGCATCTGCAGTGAGGATTAGATAACGCGCGCTCGAACCGTCCGTAATATCAGAGTCGAGGATGGGGCGAGTCCCGCGTTTCCCCATCTTGGGCTGAAAGTGGTAATCGTATAGCACTGTGTCCAGGTGTCCCGGTCATCGCTGATTCTTGAACGTTGCTGACGTTCCCCGCAGTGTATACCCCGTGGTGCAGTTGTTGACTCCGATTCTATCGGCTGGGAAAGTGAATGACTGAGCAATTGCAATCTGGTTGATGTCGCGTCGCGATTTCCCAGTGACAGTGAACTTGTTCGTTGATGAATGACGTGGAAAGATGATCTCGCTCCGTGTACAGTGTATCGCGAATCTCACATCGATGTCGAGAACGATACCGACGATAGCTGGTCGAGTCTAAGGAGTTCCTAATGACACTACACATTCACCATAACGTTTCGTGAAATTTAGAGATGACTTATCCAATGTGAACGCTGAAAGT
>NW_020217408.1:0-3393 GCF_003070985.1 Temnothorax curvispinosus | reverse complement strand
GGCTCACATGTGCGCGAGTGCCGACCGCCACGTGTCTCACCGGCTCATGGGCGATTCATCGAAGAGGACGGCAATTAATATAATTGCCTCTCATTTACACGGACTATATAGACATCTAATTTTGTTCACCGCTCATCACTCTCAGGTCAGATTGTATCAATTTTGACGCATTAAAGACGCATTAAAGACGGCTCAGACTGTAGTCTGAGTTACACAAAAATAAAGTGAATATTTAGTTAACACCTTCCACGCGCGTCCTTCTCATCCCGCTCCCATCGCCGGGATTAATCAGCGATTTCGCGAACATTTATAAATAATTTAATTTGTAAATAATCTAATGTGTAAATAACCTAATTTGTAAATAACTAATTTGTAAATAACTAATTTGTAAATAATTGTGATTTGTAAATAACCTGATTTGTAAATAACCATTGAGAATATAAAAGCCGAATTACTTTATGTTTTCAAACAGTAAACACAAATTGAATGACTCATATTTACAATTAGAATTCAAAAATATGAATATATAAATATTAACGTAAAATATGCTATTTTATAAAAGATGTAGTCATTTACAATAACTTTTCGATGCTCTTAGCATTTTCGATAGTGAGTTTTCTTTCCAGCGCAGTGGCTTCTACGCAACTTTCATTCGCTACTTCCTCCGCAGCAACTCCCACTTCTTGTTCATATTTTTTAAATGTGTTAAAATTCATACATGGTACGTTTATGCATGCTAGCATTTTTTTGAAGTGTGTCCATCCTAAATCACAATGTAGGATACCTGCAGAGCGAAAAATTCAATATGTACAAATAATAAATAGTAATTATAAAATTAATAACAATAGAAGCACAATAATCTGTCATAAAGTATTACCTAATGTTGCTTCCGAATTGATGTCGAAGCGAGGGCTGTGTTTATCGGTATATTGTTGCGTGCCTGTGCAAACTTTATTCACGACGAGGCACTTATGACACCGTACTAGAAATAGAGAAGCCAAGCCACTTCGTATCTCACTTTCTATGTACTGTAGAGAAAGAGTTTCGGTACAAGAACAACACCATAATTGCTGTCCCAAGATGTTCAAATCGACAATACGTCGTCCATCGATGACATTTGTTTGTTGTTCCACATCTTCATTGGTTATGGGATTACTTTCCTCCGGTTTAGTCGAAACTTTTCTTCGCTTATTGCACGTTTCTATTCCAGCTTTTCGTTGAGCGAGTCTTTTTTCATAAAGGGCTTTTGTCACTAATTTTCCTTTCCACCGATAACTTTTGTCTGACATTGTAAAAATATAAACGACAGATATAACCTCGGAGCTCGCGTCAAGTCTTGCACTGTTTTGGTACTGTGCAAGGCTGCCAACCTACGTGAATCGAGTCATACAGCGTTGTCAACTTGTCACGTCTCTTTTGAGAGAGTCGCATAACAATGTTTATAATAAATAATATTCAAAATTATCGTTTGTATGATACATATTTATCTTTTTTGACGTTATTAAAGTCACATTTGTTTATCAGCACTGCTGAATAATGTCTTTTGCTTTGAAATAATTTGACGTTATGAAGTTGAAATCAGGGCATTTTCACTGCCAAAAGTTTAGGCTCATAAATTACAAAAATCGCAAATAATACGGAAAAAACATTTATAAAGTAAAAAATACTTTTCTAGGAGTAAAAATAAGACTCCTACTATCATTTGAGTATCTTACATCTAGATTTACTATGCGTTAGACGTAGATATTCAAGTATTTCAAATTTCATGCACTTTTGTCTAAGATTGTACGTGTGATACATCCTTAAGGGCGAGCTTGCAGCCGACGGCTGCAATTGTGCCGACTCCCGGGATGCTCAAGCAGGGGCCCACCGTTCTCGATGACAGGATCCTGCCGCAGCCGCTCGTCAAGACGAAAACCAAGACGGGAAAGAAGTCCGGCGACCAGCTAAGGAAACGGGATGCCGAAAGGACCAGCCCGACAGATCTACAGGCGCAGCAGCGAGTAGTACAAGCGGCATTGCGAGACGCAGCAACAGTGTCGTGCCGACTGTGAAGTGCGAACGACGAAACACTACTAGATTAAGGAACTGTACATAAATCAACGTTATATTATATACTCTTTCCTTTTGTTTATTATCATATATTAAGTTACAAATACGGCAAAAGTCGACAATCATGTTCAAACGGCCGACATGACCGTATATCAATAGAGCGCGGATAGAGCGAGCAAATGGTCCCCGGAGGACTAGTATCGGTCGTTATTTTGGTTAGACTCATGCGAGGGTCAAAAGGTACAACCAGGTTTAATAAAATTACGGTTAAGGAAAATTTCCCAAGTTTACGCGGAGATTAACGACAAAATTGGTTTTTTTTTTTTTTTACGATCAAGTGAGATTAAATCAAGTTAAGTAGACGTACGTGAGGTTCCATGGTACGCGAACGACAAGTTCGGGAGAATCACGTAATGCGTAGGTCCGCGATTAAAAAGTAATGGTGCGTTCATAATGCGAGGCGGACTACGAACGCCATATTATCAATGATATCCACGAGCGAGAAATAAAACTACCGGTGTGGATAGCGAAATTGGATTTCTGCTTGCGCATACCTTTCCCATCCCCGACAGCAAGTCCAGTGGCGCGTGCAAATGCAAGATTATGAATTGGCGCGCGCGCGAATAGGCCACCGTTCGAAACGGAGGCGCCACGGGGCGTGGTCAACAGATCGAGCAGACCACACGTCCAATCGACGAGATGACTACGCAAACGCGATGGAGGATTCACAACTGACGAAAAAACATCATTGGTCCGCGAGTCGAATAGGCACGAGCCAAAATGGCGATATCACGGAGGCGCGGTCAGCCATTTCGGGTAGCCACCTATCCGAGGGGCAAGACGCGGAGATCAACGCGCGGCAGACATTGCGGCCAGCGAAAAATGATCGTCGGTCCGCGAACCGAACCTGTAAGATCCAAAATGGGGTTACCACGGAGGCGCAGTCCACGATTCCGGGCACCTACCTGTCCGAGGGGCAAAGCATAGGTGTAAACGCGTTACAGGCACCAAGGTCAATGCGAAATGACCATGGGTCGGTGAACTAGTATCCGAGATGACGGTACCATGAAAGCATGGTCAGCGGTCTCGACCAGGGCCTCCAAACTCCCATATAAATTTACTTGACCAGCATTTGTGGTGCCCTCTGAGATATGTTCCCCCGTAAAATAGAACTAAATATCAATATGGCGTCAAATTAAATGATACGGCTGAATACGACAGATACCGACTGTTACCGACATCTAATGTTATATATTATATATTTTACTTAAAAACGTTTTTAAAGACTAAGAAATTGTTTATTACAATGCTTTATTAAAAATGTAACTATAAAATTTAAAA
>NW_020217407.1:0-5307 GCF_003070985.1 Temnothorax curvispinosus | reverse complement strand
GTGGAAGGTCTTAACTAAATATTCACTTTATTTTTGTGTAACTCAGACCACAGTCTGAGCCGTCTTTAATGCGTCTTTAATGCGTCAAAATTGATACAATCTGACCTGAGAATGATGAGCGGTGAACAAAATGAGGTGTATATAGTCCGTGTAAATGGAGAGGCAATTATATTAATTGCCGTCCTCTTCGATGAATCGCCCGTGAGCCGGTGAGACACGTGGCGGTCGGCACTCGCGCACATGTGAGCCTGAATCGTCGTGTTGATGTACTCGAGTAGAGCTGGATGAGCGGTCGCTTTACATGTTAATGCAGTATCTCGGCAGCTGTTGTAATCACTGCGGTGGGCACTTCAATGTGTAGTCACAATCGAAAATGCACAGAGCACACGTCGTGCGTCTGATCACTGCGCGGCCATTTGTACGACTCTGAATATCGCGAGGAAGACGTTGGCGATGAGCGCGCCCGTGCGGGCGCAAGCTGCCGCGGAGATCGGGAGTCGTTACCCGATCGATGCTGCCATCTGATCTGATGGCGCAACGTTAACGGAATCTCGAACATTCTGCCCGCCATCAGCAACCTTGTTGATGATTCCTTACTCTTGATCCTTTATCCGGTTGAACTGGGTAATATGACAAGCTTGGCACTTGGCCGAGTGAGTGTCGTGGTGGCCGTCTTGAGGGTAACCACCCTGGTGAGTCCATCCTTGCTGGGGTGCAAAGCTGTTACTCTGGCGAGTGGCCATTTGCACGGTGGAGAGCGTTCGTCGGTGAGCAGCACGATGGAGCCCACCTTGATGTTGTTGTTAGGAGGATGCCACTTGGATATCGCCTGCTGGCGTTGCAGATAATGAGCTGACCATTGTGCCTAAAAATGTTGAACACGCTGCTGGATGAGCTGCCACCGAGATAGTCGTGAGGTTCTTAGGTCAATCAGAGATGGCTCGGGTATGGTAGTGATTGGACCTCCAATAAGGAAATGACCTGGTGTGAGCGCTGAGACGTCTTCAGGGTCGTCGCTCAACGGTTCTAAAAGCCGCGAGTTGAGAATGGCCTCAATTTGCGTAAGCAACGTTGTGAGTTTTTCGTCGTGAGTAGAGTCTCCCCGATAGTCCGTCTCAGATGAAACTTCAGACTTTACTACCGCCTCCCACTTGCCCCCCATGTGTAGAGCGCCTGGTGGGTTGAACTCCCATCCTGTGTCATTAAGTTGTAAAACTTTAGCAATCCGTGATGTTCTTGAGAGCCCTGAATGACCATTTTCTTGAGCGCGGCGTCTGCTCCAATGAATGTTGTCCCGCAGTCCGAATACATGGTCTGAGCAATTCCCCTTCTAGCTGAGAATCTTCGGAAGGCTGCTATGAATCCTTCTGATGAGTAGTCACTGACTACTTCGAGGTGAATTGCGGAGGTGGAGAAGCAGACGAACACAGATCCATCCCTTGTATGTTTTTGCACCTCGTCCCTTACATGTCTTGATAGTGAGCGGTCCGGCATAGTCGACTTCTTTATGAGCAAACGGACGTGACGGCGTAACCCGAGAGAGAGGTAGTTGGCCCATTAATTGATGAGCACGGATCCCCCTCTGCCGAGCACACACGACACACCGTGAGATATGAGACTTCACCGGAGCCCGTCCGCCGATGATCCAGTATTGTTGCCTGACATAAGCCAATGTCAGCTGAGTTCCTCCATGCAGGGTACGCAGATGGGCGTGTGCAATGATCAGGGTTGAGAACCGTGAGTGGCGAGGCAAAATCGCCTGATGTTTGTTGTCTTGAGCTAGTGCTGATTGGTTGAGGCGGCCGCCAACTCGGATGATTCCTTGAGCGTCTATATACGCAGTCAATCGACTGAATGCGTGAGCAGTTGGTAGTCTCGAGTTGGCCGTGAGCATTTTGATCTCGTGTGTGAAGTATGCCGCTTGAGTAGCCTTGATCCAGAAAAATCTGGCCTTCTCCAAAGCAGAGTGCGAGTCCAACGACCCGTCCCAGAACCCTCTCAAGAGAGCAATAAACCTGAAACAAAGAGCTGTTATTTTCAATAATTTAGGGTTGAGTACTTGTATATGAGATCCCAATGATCGTCCGGCTGAGATGCAGCTGCATATAGAGCAATGCCAGGACGAGCCTCATGACCGTTCAACTTGTCCGGAAGCGCGGGTTGAGATGGTCATGCTTCAGGTGTGAGAATCCACGGTGGTCCCGTCCACCATAATGAGTGGCTTTGAAGTTGAGCAGTAGTTAATCCTCGTGATGCGCAGTCGGCTGGGTTGGACGTACCTGGTACGTATTTCCAATGTGCGTTCGCAGTGTGCTCTTGAATTTGAGAAACTCGACTTCTCACAAAATCCTTCCAGCGCGATGTATGAGATTTGATCCACGTGAGTGTCACTACAGAGTCTGTCCACAAGTGAGTTGCTGTAACGTTCAACTTCAAGGTGGCTTGAACGTATGGCATGAGTCTTGAGAGCAGCAGTGCTGCAGTGAGTTCAAGTCTCGGGATGGTGAGCCGTTTGAGTGGTGCTACCTTCGTTTTGGAGCACACCAATGAAATCGTGGCGCCATTAGAGCCGTGGACGGTGATAAATACGACTGCAGCTATTGCCAGTTGAGAAGTATCAGAAAAGCCGTGAAATTCCACTGACGAGGTGCTCTATGTAGTTTGAGAGGTGTTACCTTGGTTGTACCACCGAGGTATTGAGATCTTGCAAGCTTGTGAGTTCTTTTCTGATAATGAGCCACCGTGATGAGAGCTGGGATGGCAGTGGTTCATCCCATTGGAGCTTCATGTAGCCAAAGCTCCTGCAAGAGCATCTTCGCCTTGATCACTACTGGTGATACAAAGCCCAGTGGATCGAGTATCTGAGCCACTTCAGACCAAGCGAGGCGTTTGGTGAGATGATCGGTGTGCGACGAGATCCTTGCTGAGAATGTGAATGAATCTTCTTGAGGAAGCCATCGTAATCCGAGTCTTTTGGTTACGCAATCGTCAAATGTAATTTGTGAGCCCTGGTCCTTTTCTGCTTGAACCGCAGTGAGTACGTCTTGATGAGTCGCGTGCCACCTTGCTAATGGAAAGCCGCCCGCCATGCACAAGTCCGTTGAGCAGTATTGATTCTACTACCTGCTGAACGGTGTCGGCGCCTCCAGAATTGTCATCAACATATCGACCGTTGTTAAATGATATGGCACTTCATTGAGTTGTTCATCTATCCAGCGAGTCCGTTGTAAATTCCAGTCATCTTCATGCACGTTGATCTGCCTATACCCTTTGGTGATGTCAGTGGCAACTAAGTGTCGAAGTTGTCGAGTCCAGAGCAAAACATCTGATGTCTAGGTGCTGTGATGCAGATGCATTCGAGCCATCAAATACCACGCGTAATGTTGTGGTTGCACTGTCTGGTCTGAGTACTCCGTGATGTGGCAAATAATATTGTGTGTGCTGACTGGAAACGGGTGAAGCCTTCTTCATGTGATTGAGCTCTTGATATTCTGTCATAACCCTTACAGAAAAGTATTACTGACTAAATACTTAAAATCTCAGTGATTTAATACTGTCAATATTTATTTGGGAAATACTGGGAAAATACTGGTAGTGATAAATATTATAGGTAGTGATTAATACTACACTGAACTACTGGTGCTTAGTATTGAATTACTCACCGATTTCCGATATTTACCCGGCATAAAAAAAAATTTTTTTTTTCGAAATTTTATTACTATTTTATAACTAAATTTGTTTCTTAAGATGCAGTCTATAATTATAAATATTTTCTCGTATTTGAAAAACACACTTACCTTGGTGGGATCAAACTCGGGACCTCTGGATCGTGAGCCAACTGTCTTACGTGGTAGACTACTTCTTAATTTGATGTAAGTGTTATATATAGTCTACATGTGTCATAACCAGCGCAAATATATAATTTTTCAAAAATCATCTTAAGAAACAAATTCAGTTTAAAAAGAGTAATAAAATTTTGAATTGCATATTAAAATGATATCCTCAGTACTATATTTCAAAACTTGTACACTTTAATCACGACAAATTAGTACAGACCTTCATATAAAATGTATTTGTGCCTTACTTTTATCTCTTTTCCTTAATATTATCAGGAATTACCCATTATAATGTTTTTATACAAATTGTAGTACTGGTCAGTGATTAATTTCACATGGAATCCTTGGTTCAGTACTTCAGTACTAACATTGAAATACTCATCAGTAATTCAACACAAGTATTTATTACACAAGTATTTTTCACCTATAGTATTAAATGCTTTCTCATCAGAAATTTAATACTAAGTATTCAATACTCGTACTGTATTAAATACTACTTTCATAAATTACTGACCAGTAATAAAATACTATGCAATACTTGAATCACAGTGATTCAAGTACTAATAAATACTTAATTTTAGTATTATTAATACACAAAATAAGTATTTATCACTAATCAACTAGTAATACTTTTTTGTAAGGGAAACTGATGATACAGACGTCGATAGTTGTCATCTCGTGAGAGTCTTTTTTGTAAACTTTTCAAATATCGATGCGCAGTGAGATACAAATCGCCAAGAGTATTAAGTGATGATTTAAGTGGAAGTCGAACTGTGTATCGACCTGTTGAATCCCGTAAAACAGTACTCTTGAAATATTCTTCACATCTTTGCTCGTCAGGAGTAAGCTCAAGATTGTTGCTCGCAGGCACTTCTTCCTGTGTCCAAAATCTCGACAGTAACTCGTCGAGAGCATCTTCCCTCTCCTGAATCGATGCATGATGCACTGCAGCAGATGCCGATGATGATGTATCATATTAACAGGTCCGAGAACGAGCCATCCGAAGATTGAGAGCTGCGCAATTGGCATCAATGTATCTCGTTTGATGATGTTGGGCTTGATGATCTGTCCATATGAGTCAGCTCCAATGATGATGTCCACTGGCCGTGGTGTTAGGAAATCTGGATCAGCCAAGGTCAACTTGGTGAGATGCGGCCATTCCTGTGGTACAGCGTTGAAGGATGGCAGGATGTTCGTTAACGTTTGCAGAATGTGAGCTTGAATAATGACGTCTGATCTTGAGTGAGGTGAGCGGAGCTTAAGCAATGCAACTCCTCGAGTTTGCGTTGCCTTTCCGCCACCAATCCCAGTGATGAGAATGACGGAATGATAACGAGTGATGTTGAGCTGGCAAACGATAGATTCTGAAACAAAAGTAAGTTCTGAACCTGAATCAATGAGAGGCCATATGCATTGAGTATGAACAGATGAGCTGATCTGAGCCAGGGCCGTAGCTAGTAATGTTGAGTGT
>NW_020217406.1:0-1096 GCF_003070985.1 Temnothorax curvispinosus | reverse complement strand
TACGCTTATGCTAAGCTATGCATTTTGTGTGCGATGGCCTTAAGACCGCTAAACCAATGAGCATCCAGTATAAAATCGCCATATTAATTTACATAAGATGCTCATTGGTCCAGCTGTCTTAAGCCTTGTGTACACGATACTAGAAATTGGTCTGAGTTTCGGTTTAAGCCAATCAACTTGCAGCTCTTACAGAAAAGCAGCACTTTTATTGGCTTAAACCGAAACTCGGACCGATTTCTAGTATCGTGTACACAAGGCTTTATGCTATGCTTATGCAACCTATGCAATTTTGTGTGCGATGGCCATCGACATATAAAGGCTGCGTTCCTTTTGACGCTTTCAGCGCTGAAAGCATCAAAAGGAACGCAGCCAAAGCGGGGAGCACACACTTCTGCACAACGCATAATGCGTAAGCATAAGAAAATTGATTGGTCTATTTCCTTATGCACATGTGTATGGACCAATCAATTAAAGGTGGAAGCACATAAAGGTGCTATTCCGAACCCAGCCTTAGTTAACTAAAATGCTATAGTTACGTCACGTACATACACTATAGCATTTTAGTTAACTAAGGCTGCGTTCGGAATAGCACCAAAATTGCAGGAGCCATGAGCAGAATGCAGAAGCCATATGCGCATGCGCTATGGTATCTGCCTGTATTCTGCCCATGGCTGTGGCTTCTGAATTTTCAATCTACATAAACTATGCTTATGTATTTGTGTAGATTGAAAATTCAGAAGCCATGGGCAGAATGCAGATACCACAGCGCATGCGCATATGAGTTCTTCATTCTGCTCATGGCTCCTGCAATTTTATGTGCTTCCACCTTAAAGCGGGGAGCACACACTTCTGCACAACGCATAAAGGTACAATTTCACGGAGCGAAGAAAAGCCAGCGTTTTACCCCCACTCCATCAATTTTCGTCAAGGTGGCGTTACGGTGTTGCTTAGCTAAAAAGTTCAACACGGTTGAACTTTTAGCGAAGCAACGCCGAACGCCGAAAACACAGAGAGAAATAAGTACACGTGGTGACACAGAAAGAACGAAATTAAAAAGTTATCAGAAAGAAGTTAAATAATTATAAGTATGGCTGAA
>NW_020217405.1:0-3385 GCF_003070985.1 Temnothorax curvispinosus | reverse complement strand
ACGTTCTACTTATAATAGTTATTTTGTTAATAACTTTTTAACGAATATATATAACGAGCGACGGCTAAAACCTTCTGAAACCTTCTGAAGGTCACTCAAGGTCTTGATCTTGACAACATATGTCAAGGTCAAGGTCGCTCTGAGGTGCTCTCTAAAAGGAAATAATTACCACGTTTGGTCACATCTTGAAAGCAAAAATATATTTTTGACGTAGAACTACGTCTTTGTCGACAGTAAGAAGGGGGTATAAAGGGGGGGGGGAAGAGGGGTGTAGGGGGAGGGGGAGAAGGGGGGAGTAGGGGGGGCTATAAGGGGGGGTAAATCCAGGCACAGCCTGCAACGAATGCAACGAAAATATGTCACACTTTGAACGTTTATATCTTCGAAACTAATAATCGTAGAATAATGATTAACATCTCATTTTAAAGCTTAAGAAGTCCCATTTATGATAAAACAAGTCGGAACTTTCAACTTCTTACCTCTTCGATACAGTAGCGTTAGAAAGTTTAGCTAAATTTCTTGTCGATGCAACGAAAACATGTCACACTTTGAACGTTTATATCTTCGAAACTAATAATCGTAGAATAATGATTAACATCTCATTTTAAAGCTTAAGAAGTCCCATTTATGATAAAACAAGTCGGAACCTTCAACTTCTTACCTCTTCGATACAGTAGCGTTAGAAAGTTTAGCTAAATCCAGGCACAGCCTGCAACGAATGCAACGGAAATATGTCACACTTTGAACGTTTATATCTTCGAAACTAATAATCGTAAAATAATGATTAACATCTCATTTTAAAGCTTAAAAAGTCCCATTTATGATAAAACAAGTCGGAACCCTCCACTTTTTACCTCTTCGATACAGTAACGTTAGAAAGTTGAGCTAAATTTCTTGTCGATGTAACATGTCATACTTTGAACGTTTATATCTTCGAAACTAATAATCGTAGAGTAATAAACAATAAGGTATCTTTCGATAGCTTATATATAGTCGCATTTTCTCTCTAAAGTCTATAAAATTTCCAAAAGGGGTTACCAATTTCTATCCTAACAAACATGTCATACTTAGAACGTTTATATCTTTGAAACTAATAATCGTAAAGTAATAATAATCTTTAAAGTCTCCAAAAGGGGTTACCGATTTCTATCTTAACAAACATGTCACATTTAGAACGGTCAAGAAATAGATTATTTTATATCTTTGAAACTAATAATCGTAAAGTAATAATAATCTGTAAAGTCTCCAAAAGGGGTTACCGATTTTTATCTTAACAAACATGTCACATTTAGAACGGTCAATGCGCCCCCTTCCAGTTATATATGTTCTAAAACTGTCACTAGTTCATATTCAAGTATTCAGCGAGGGACAGTTTACGTAGGGCGACGCTGAGACGTAGTTCTACGTTGTTGGTTGCGGCACAGTTGTTACTGTGCCAATTCTTTTTTTTCTGTTTTGTTCTAAATGCGTTTGTAAAATTTTATTTGTACCAATATTGTATGTTATGTTGCAGGCGCCTTTTTATTCTACCATTATTTTTAATACACAAATACAGTTATATATTCTCAACACAAAGTGAAATCAATTAAGTCCTCGAAATCCAAAAGCAAAATTAACACGGCGGTATTGTAACTTCCAAGTCTTATAACTCGAAAAGTACTCAAAAAAATATTTTCTTACGGTGTTTTGGAAAGCTCTCGAAATAAGCTACAAGAATATGCATTGGAAAATAAGGATTTCCATTTAAGAAATTAAAGGTGATTTTAATGTGATTTTCAAACGACTGTCTATGGTCAAACCAATAACACCATTTTATGTACCTTTCAAAGTCAAAAAACTTTTGTATGAAACTTTTTTCTCTACGACCTCTCCCTGCAAAGTTACGAGGGGTGATCGATTAAAATGGGACACCCTGTATACATATACCGGGTGTTTAAGACCATCCGTACACCCTTTTCTTTCAAAAACTAAGCATTTTAGAGAAAAACGTTTTAGGCAAAAATTGTATGGTTTTGAGGGGAACATAAGACGATGTCATTGGTTTGACCTTGGTCAGGTCAAGGACACCTTCAGTTTCTTAAATAGAACTCCCTATTTTTTATTGCATATTCCTATAGCTATGTCGAGAGATTTCCAAAACACCATAATTAAGTATTTTTTTATTAAGTTTTTTTCAAGTTATAAGACTTGAAAGTTACAGTATTGTGACATATTATTTTGTTAAGTATTTATAATTCAAATTCCTTACTTATTATTTTTGCAAACAATACGAATCAATTAATGTAAAAGAAATACAATTTTCTTAAAGAATAACTTGTTGTGTAACTGCTCATTGCGTATTCATTATTTTCTTAGCTTCTCACGATTCGGGGTGCTTGATTTACGTGAGTCCCCTTACCTCTCACGATTCGGGGTGCTTGATTTGCGTGAGTCCTCTTGCCTCTCACGATTCGGGGATGAGTGCAATATGTACATACTGTGTGTTGGTGTTTGCTCAAGCAATATGTTCAAACTAAGCACCATTTTCTGCAATGCAAGCATCTACTCTATTTTGAAAGCTATTGGCTGCTCGAAGAATTTCATCGGCATCTAAAGATTAAATTGCTTCATTTATTCTACAAATCATATTGTCCCTCGTAGTCGTGCGTTCACGGTAAACCAAGTCTTTTATTCTTCCCCACAAATAATAGTCAAGGACAGTGAGGTCTGGTGATCGGGGTAGATAATTGATAGGACTGTATTTGCCTATCCACTTGTTAGAAAACATAACATTTAATACTGCACGAGCAACTCTAGATGAATGTGATGGACATGCATCTTACTGGAACCACATGTCCAGGCGCAATTGCAAAGGAAGATTTTTTAGTAAAATAGAAAGATATGTCTCTATTAAGACGGAATATCTATCACCGTTTAGATTTTCTTCGAAGAAAATAGGACATACGATTTGACTTCCAATAATACCGCACCAAACATTGACTTTCCAAACGTTTTGATGATCCATTTCTCTCAACCAGTGAGGATTAACTTGTGTCCAATAACGGCAGTTCCAAGTATTGACAGACCCATCACTTTTAAATGTACATTTGTCAGAGAATAAAATTTTTAAATGAAAATCTGGTGGCTGCTGTCTTCTCCAATTGCAAAATGCAAGTCTTTGTCGGAAATCGTTATAATTCAATGCTTGGTGAACAGACATCCTATAAGGGTGAAACTTGTTTTTCCTTAAAATGCGCCAAATAATATCACGACTAATGTTAAAATCTCGTTCTCGGCGTCTTAAAAAATCATGAGGATTCAGTTCTGCCGATGCAAGAACTTCTGCTGCTTTTTCATCTCTAATTGGACGGCGAATCTGTCTACTTTTGTTATGTTGAGGCTGAAC
>NW_020217404.1:0-1012 GCF_003070985.1 Temnothorax curvispinosus | reverse complement strand
ATTAACCCGTGGGCTCCGGGTCCTCCAACCCCGTCACCTCGGGGCCGGTCCACCCCTGTCCTCCCTCTTTTTCCGGCCAGAACGACCGATTCAACTCGGCCGGCTCGGTCAGATCGACCCACGCGATTGTCGTCGCGTCCACATTCATCGAGGGGAGAACCGCCGGCCGGTCAGAACCGGATTGGACGGTCTCCGCCTCCACCTCCATCTTTGTGTCCGTGGCTCCTCCCCCAGAGAAGGAGACCGCCACCGACGCCGACACGTCCGCGCTAGTGGAGAGGACGACCGCCAGCTGGCCGGTCCGGAAATCCGAGAAACCGAACCGGGCAGCCTCCCCCTCTATTCTCGCGGCCACTTCCTCAGAACGGGAGCCAGTTGCGGGCGCCAACGCGTCGGCGCTTACCGCCGCTCGCGCCCGCGCAGCGGGCGGGGCGGCCGACGCGCTCGTCTCCGAGACCACCCCGTTTCTCTTCCTCTTATTTGCGGGGCGGCAGGCTTGCGACCCCGCCCTGTGCCTCGCCGGTGAACTCTCCCTCGAACACAGACGGCACCGGAGAGGCGCCTCACAATTCTGGGCCTTATGTCCGGGCTCGCCGCAGCGGTAGCATTGACCGGAGCGGTCAATCTCACTACGGCATTGGGCCCGGACATGGCCCCCCTTCAGACACCTAAAGCACTGCAGGGGCCGCTGCTCCAAGAGATCGACCCCCGCCAGTGCCCAGCCCACTGTAAGCCTGCCTTCCGCCACGACCCTATTGGCTGCAGCAAGAGGGCAGCGAACCCACGCGGTCCCTGTCCCACTTGGGGCCCGTCTTATGGGCCCCACCTGTATTGAGCTGGCGGGGCACGCGCCTCTGCGCGCCAGCGCCTCCGCCAGCTCGGCCGTGGAGACAGAGTCGTCCAGGCCCTTGACGCGGATTTTCGCAGTCTTAACGGGCCTGGTGACTCTGACTCCCCCTCTTCCAGCGACCGCCTCTGCCACACGCTGGCAGAGTAGGTCTGCTTTGGGACC
>NW_020217403.1:0-2384 GCF_003070985.1 Temnothorax curvispinosus | reverse complement strand
AATTTTATTCGTGATCGACTTCCGTCGAAGTTGTATTCATCATTAGTGAGTGATCTAATGACACAAGATACCTTTTACGAATTAATTTACGGATTAATTATCACAATAAATACGTCAAAAGTATACGCGTCGGTGCGGGAGGGGATATCCCCGCCGCGGTTTCGACGGATCATTCGTACAGCGTGGAGAAGCGAGACGAGGAGGAGGAGGAGGCAGGATGCAGCGGCGGCGGCGGGCTCGACGCGTTGTTCGACCTGACGGAGTCTGGTCGCGATCTCGATCGTATTCCGCAGCATATATCGAAGATAAAAGATCGACGGATGCTTACCGTGAGGTCCCCCGGGGAGATCGGATCACAGTTGATCCGTCTGGACGTCTACGACATCAAGGATATCGCGAACAAGGAGAGACGTGATTGGTGGAAATACGCGAAATTGCGATCTCAGATCCTGACCACTTTGTCGCGTACGGATCGCAAGCGACTATTAATGCGTCAGTTATTGGATCAAACGGCGGACGATTTGAGGAAGATTCCCGGGGTTACGAAGGAACGTCATACATGAAAGCGGCGTTTAAATATATCGCGAACATGCACGTCTTAATAATGTTTTTGAAAAAAAGACTTATTATTATATTCTTTTATTAAGATACACGTTTATTTAACTTTTTTTTTCATTACAGAGGTACATCATACCGTTAGGGGCCCCCAGTAGAACCACCCACTACTCTACAAAAAAATGTAATATGTAGAAAAAAAATACATTATCTTAACTACAACACGGCTGTCTCATTTCTATAATACAATAAAAAGCGTTACAGAATGTCGAGATACAGACGCGCGCGATGTTCCGCCCACCAATCGTGTAACTTGCACACGTTCTCCATGGCGCAGTTCCTCGCGTGGCGTCTGCAGAGGAAAGATCGGATCGCACTGAGGGTCTCTAGTCGACCGATGTCCTCGTATTCGACGTCCATCGACTAGATCTTAACATTGAACTCACCGACGGCGTCGCCGAGAATCTCCTCCAACCATCCTTTTTTTTCAGCGCCTTTTACGTAAACGAGTTTGAGCGTCTCGCAGTTCAGCCTATCGCACACGGCGCTTCGGATGATCGTTCTCGCCCGAACGTAATTCACGTCTCCATCGTTTCATTTGAAACCATGATGATTCGCCGTCAACCAGCACGCCCGCGATTTTTCCGCTCTTGTTAGAAGATTCCACGCCAATGGCGCGCGAAACACGTAGTGAATCAGTTCTTTTTTGTCTCTGAGCACGGCCACTTCTTTAACTGTGAACTTTTCGCGGATAACGAATCCCTGCAGATCCACGAATATCGGTACGTCGCGGTCGGCGGACATCGTCTCTCTGTACGGTCAGTCGCCACCCCCACTCTGTTTGAACCTGCAGCTTATCGCGATTTCGTCAAACGAATAGATACGTTCTTCTTCTTCTTCTTCTGTTTTCCTTTACACGATCTTGCGGACTATGTTAGTCAGCGGATTGTACTCGATCACGCGATCGTGGATGATGAGACAGTAGGCCGTCGTATTGGAAT
Source organism: Temnothorax curvispinosus (assembly GCF_003070985.1). Taxonomy (NCBI): domain Eukaryota; kingdom Metazoa; phylum Arthropoda; class Insecta; order Hymenoptera; family Formicidae; genus Temnothorax; species Temnothorax curvispinosus. Next base: position 828 of record NW_020217403.1, on the reverse strand, counting down.
CTATATTATGTTTGCAATCGAACTCTATGCGAACGTCTACGGTGGCGCTTTTGACGGATTCGTTCTGACGAAAACAGTCGATGACCACGAACGGGCCCCATTTGTCGAATTCTTCCATCGTTAGAAGCGCGTTCTCTCGCTCGCATCCGTAATACGACTTTCGAAATTTCGCGTACATCTCGTACAGTATGGCCGTTCTACGCTTCTCAAAATCCAAGTTCATATCGTCGTAGGGATAAAAATCTGAATTAAGGTACAGTTTCACATGAGTGAGATTACCGTCGTCGAACTCGGAGGCGTGTTTCAATAAGTTGTTGGACCTCCCGGTTTGTAGCGCGAAAATGACGTATCGCGGTTTCAAGCTGTGTCGCTGTTTCCACAGCCCACGAATGCCTGTTCGTGGTTTGGAGCAAAGGGTACTCGTACAAATCCCACGAGCGCATACTTAGCCCATACTTAGGTATCGTCCGCTCTCCAACGTTCGTAAAAAGGACAATTTATTGACGTCGTTCAGCACCACGTGCGGCATTCGCCATTGCACTTTCAACAGAGTAATCGTAGGATTCTTGTGACGTTCCGGTTTCGTGACGATGCAATTAGCGTCGGTTCGGGAACGTATCAGAATGAGTTCGTGTCGCGCGTTTATCACCACGTGTTTGTAATCCTCGCAAAAACCTAGCAGAACGTTAAGGGGTACGCAGAAATTGAAATCGCCGATTCTAGTTCTCGAACGAGGTCCCACGTATTCATTGATCACAATCCATTCAGCGTTTTGCAGCTTCCTGCTTCTCTCGGTGGTCACCCGAGTCGAAATTTTTCTCCTATTTT
>NW_020217402.1:0-7666 GCF_003070985.1 Temnothorax curvispinosus | reverse complement strand
AAGTTCTCGAAATCAGGTAGAAATCTTCGACTGCTGATGCCTACCAGAGAAATGTCAATTTCCACCATATAATCTTTTACGGTAAGATTGAAAGAAGCGACCAAGAAATGCATCGAAATGCTTTTAGAAATGGATTCGTAACAGCTTAGATTTAAAAAATCGCGCAAATTTCTTTTTTAGAGATGAACCGCAGAGATGCAATTTAAGTTCAATTTAAGAAATCTTTAATATGTTTAAAGATTTCTAAATTTTGAATGATGTGTTAAAAAATTTCATGTGCTAAAATATGCTGAAAAATTTCAATCGTTTCTTCGAAATGAGGCTGGGAGCTGGGTGATATGAACACAAGCTATGCGATCACCATAATGCTTTCATTGCATGAAAGATTTAAATCAAATATTGAGCTGTCATCAAGTGTCAATAGTCGCGACACTGAAGCGCTCCATTTATCATAAAATTTTAATTACAAGATTTTTCGATTGGAATACTGAAGTTCAAAAAACATAAATATCAATACGTATTATTGCATATAATTGTCGTCGTCTGACAGAGGTAATAACATAATAGGTGCAACGTGAGTAACAAGTGCACAACCAAAGAAACTGCGGTGCGGTGTGTGATAAAGCGTGTATTAACAGTGCAACAGTATGTTCGCAAAAGATATAAAAGAAGGCAAAAGAAATGGAGAAGATAAAAAGACATAAAAGGTATACTGTGTAAAGCAGCAAATCTGTTCGATGTAAGAAGCACGTGAGCAACATTTAACTATCACACTCAGCTTACGGCAAATTACGGCAGCGTACAAATTCACATACATCCGTGCCGCGGAAACTCCGAAAGCGAGAAATTTTGAACTTTGCAACCCAATTAATATAACGTTAAAATAACGTCACATGCACAGGCGTAATCAAATCGTCTCCGAAATAATTTCTCAGAGTCTCTTAGAAGCGAAAAAGAATCTCGATGTATCCCTAATAAAATTAGGTGAAATATCATCTTGCTCTTGATATGAAATTAATTATGAAATTAATATAAAATTAAATTATTGCTTATCGTACTTATTATTACTTTTCTTTCTTGTACTATCTCGATTGTGAATTACGTCATTGAGTATTACGTGTTATAATTTTGTTCCCAAGACATAAATAATAAATTCTATACAAATTTAAAGTAACAAAAGATAAAATAGATAATAAAAAGCGAAATAGAAATATAGAGTATCCAAAGGAAATTATTTGACTTGCACATTGTATTTGAAATTTATTCATATATTCGGAACTCCAAGATAATATTTCATCTGTCTTTGGTTACAAACAAATGCAACGAACGAAGCAAGGTGTACTTACCCATGACGGCGGCCGCCTCGCTACCCTCCTCATTAACTTCGATGAAAGCTTTTTGGACGACTTTGTCGATCTTTAACTGTATATCCGAAATGCCACCAAATTCAGCGCTGTCGCTGAACGGTTTATCGAGACCCATCTATAACAAGTAGGATACGAGTAAGATACGATGTCGCATTTATATTGCTTAATTATCGACGAAACATTGCGGCGTACCTTCTGACACAACGTATCTCCAAAATTCAATTTGGACTCGGTCTTGAACTTGGGCAGGAACACTCGGACCACGCGTTCGTACGTTTGGGCGAGGCGGGTGTTACATTCCGCGCTAACTTCCCCGAGTTTGTCGATCAGCGCAGCTAGACCGTCAATTTTATTGGGTAGGATGATCACCATGCTGACCTCTTTATTCTGCGACAATAAAGATTAATTCCATAAAGAGAAATGATTCGTAAAGGCCCGAAATACACAATTGTGATGAAAAGCAGCAAAATATCTCAAACGTTTGATTAGATTTCTTTCGAAAATTTGAGAAAGCAACATACCGCGTACGGCAGCTCGATGCATTTAGCGTCGTATTCCGGCAATTCGGCGTACTTGTAGTTGTCCTTTCTGTACATAGTAGGAACTTTTTTTACGGTGTTGGCGTCAATGTGGAATGGACGGTCCGTGGTAGCCTTAGGATCAAACTCGTGGGCCCATTTGCCCTTGAAGTACACCGCGTTTGCGAGTATCAGTACAGTAAAAGGATCCACGTCGTCTACAATAAATAATAAAAGTTAGCATGAACATTATTCTTAATTCGGTTCAGTAAATCAGTAAATTTTTATATAACTATAATATGAAAAAAAAAAATATATATATATACACGAATATATTATCCACAGAAAGCGAAGGTATCTAGGCGTTTTATTACTTTGTTCTTCGAATTTAATTGTTTTATGTTATCTGTTTAATTTATTTGTGCAAAATAAAAAATCACATTTTTGGTCGGCATAGAATTACATAGTGAACGCGTATGTATGAATATACGTAAATCGTTCTTTACCGGGACTAATAATGCTGTCGATGCGATTGTTGGTTTTCTCCTTGCACCAGGTATTAACGATGTTCGCGGCTTTGTCGCCTTTAGCGAAGTCTACCGACTGAATGTCGGAACGATAGTACGTCTCAAGATCCTGTTTGTACTCAGGTTTTACTGGGAAAATTTTGCCGATAAATATCTTGTTAGCGAGCTTCAAAGTGACATTCTCAACATTCTGAAAGGATAACATTTCATCTTCGATTAGTACTATCCTACGTGTGTCATAAAATATACCACAAAATATAATTAAAACTAATAATTATATATACGGAATATTTGTATTCTCTCCATAAATATATATTCTATCATATTTTATAAATAATACTTTATAATTCTCTGTAAATTTGATAGTCCAAAAAGTAATATTTACATTCTATAAATATTATTCTACATTTTATCAAGTTCTGAAGATTTACGTTCTGCAAATGGCTTATTGTGCAAATATTACGTTTCACAATATATTGCAGTTTGATAATTACATTCAATTTATCGATGAGATTCTGGTAACCTTCCCGAGTCTGTGATTTCTTAGCTGGAAGCTTGAGAACATCTTTAAACTGTGCCTCGGTATCTCCGACAGCGCCGTCAGCAGCCATGCTCAGAACGATGTTGGCGCTCAGGGGAGAGCATATCAAATTGCCTGGTGCTTCTTTTGCAACATTCTGAAAAACGGACATTTTCAAATTAACTATACGAAAGCTTCATTCATTACGAATATCAGTATATCAGAAAATAATGAAATTGATTTGAGAATTAGGTGTTTCTTTTTTATTATTTTATTGCCGGCGTCAAGTCACTGATATGGTACTATGTATAATAGTACCTAAGTTAAGATTAGTCGTATAGATTTTGCTAAAGCTGTTTTCTCATAATTGTTGATATATAATATGATATTACATTAATAAATAATACGAGAGTATACAATTGTATGCAATATCAGAGTCTAATAGAACTTCAAGAATATTTAAATTCAATTAACATACCTTGACTAAGTTGGTAGAGAACAAATGAGCACCCTGAGAAACAGACTGAATGGCCAAATTATTTCCAGTTGGTGTGGCCATGGTTGATGCAAACAGGCAAAAAATGCCAAGAAAGTTCTTTGTACTGTAATAACAATAAGATTTAATATTAAATATATTCATCGCAAAATTCAGTATAGCCATCAATAATAGTCAAGACGCATAATAAAAAAACAAAAGTTACAAAGCTATTTCTACTGGATAAATAATTCTAATATGACATAAAGTTTTAAATACTTTTACGTTTATACGATCCAAAATAAAATAAACAATATCTCTTTACTAATCTGATATTTTAATACAATAATAATACCGCGTTGTTAAATAAAATATAACGCCGCGGAAAGAATCATCGCTTTGAGCGTTATAGGATTAATTACTGACGAAAATTGATGAACACGTGCGCTCGAAGGTCGCACATAAATCAAAATGAGGTGTCGGACATGTCGTCCAAGGTAAACACGTGTTCGTTAAAAATCTTCTACATTCACATATTCACAAATTGTGTACTTGCACAATATTTGAGCCTTTCAAAAAGCGATATAAAGATTGGAACGATCCGAAGGCCAATAACAGTGTTAGGTTTTTATACAAGTAGCGAAACGACGTTTTATGATCAACGGGTTTATCGACAGATAAATTTACTCGAGAATATGAAATTAAAAAATTGTACTTAGGTATTGTAAGGATGTCCGAACAAATCGAAGAGATAACTCTTGGGTATATATATATTTAACGAACTTTCGTATAATATGTCTTTCGGAACGAACGTACCTGGCGACTGGCTACTGGCGATTCTGGCGAAGCTCTGACTCGACTCGACTCGAATCAACACTCAACAAGACTGAACTAGCACGAGTAGCACGTGCTTCGTGCTTCACGTGCTTGCACTGGCTTGCACGGACCTGCACGACGACCGTCTCTAGTTGAAGCGCGCCCTGCGCGCCTAGCGCCACAAGGCCATCAAGATCCCTAGTTACCATCGGAGCGGCCGAATGTGATTGGCCGGATTTGAGGGCTCGACTCGCGAGCCAATCGCGTCTCAGCCGACTGTGCGTTTGCGGCGGTGGCAGCGCGGCGCGGCGGCGCGCTGGCATGAGTGAAAGAACACATACAATAGTAATATTTTAATCAATTTTAATACTTCACACGTGACAAGCATTAACACATTAAGGCGTAGTGCGTTAACTACAACTCAAATGAAACACAGTACAAGTTACAAACAAAGCCGTTTATGTTTTGGGCAATACGAAAAGTGCATGCCAAAGGTGATATCGTATTGATAAGTAGATTGATCTTCGATCTCGTATAACATTTGAAGGTTCGTCTCTCTTTTTTTCCTTTATACAAGACCTTCACATATCAGAATCGTAATTCTGTCATTTGCAACATCTCAAATCTTACACCGCTATTTACAGTATAGGAAATTGTTTTTCATAATCATATAACATCCGTATAAAATTAATTATCTTTCTGAGACGATTATTGCGGTTGCATTCTTAAACATTAAATGAATGTTTAAGGGAATATATCTGAGGTAACAGAAATGAACATAATGATGATATTATGTGAGAGATCGCGAAAAAGTGCATTGAATTATTATAAATTATAATTATTATTATAATTATTATAGAATCCTTTATATTCTTTAAAGGATGTAGTTCAAGATTACATCATTTATATTTTACACAAAACTCCGTTACGTACGTGATTATTGCATGCTTGGGTTTTAAAGCATTAAGAAGAGCGAATTTTAATGAGCTTTTATTAATTCTCTGAGAAAATATTGAAATACAAATTCGAAAAGTCCAAGAGTGGGATGATCACGACGCTTATTACGAATTTCAACGTAACTCTTTTCGCGTCAGGATGCAAGAAACGTTAAACGAAACATTGCATCGCCAACTACCGCAACCATTCATAAATTTATCGATTATTTCAGGCCGTTGATTCGATCTCCAAATTATCGGACTAATTCAATTTGGTGACGAATCTGATGAACAGCGTTATATAAGATTCTTCTTGCGGTTTCGAGTTAATGACACCATAGACGAATGGACGATCGATATGAAACTCCTCGGGATCCTGGGTGGGGACAAGAATTGAATAATTCACAATCTCGACTCCTGAAACAAATCACCGATTCCCGTAAGACTTATATATTTTCCACTTTATTTTTCCGACATGTTTTGCTCCGAGCCTCGTGTTTTAAGCATGCTTCTGTCTCCTGCTGTATGTGATAGAACGCGCGAAGTAAATTGCTGTCTCATGCTGCATGCTTTATTTTATTTGTATAAAGTTAGTTACTTTATAAAGAGAGTTGAACAGACGGAGGGACTCTTTGTAGAAAATTAAAGAATTATACGGAGGACACACTACAGGATCATGCTGAAACGTGTGCGACAATCAGGACAATTCATTGCTTTAATATTATTTAATTTTGTTCGGTACCGCTTGAGTTTTTATTTCCGTCTCATATTATTTTGTCTTTTACGACAGTGTCATTGCTTAAACTATAGTCGTCGCACAAATCGCATGTTTTTTTATTCATAAATATTTGACAATTTTGTAAACGCGCTTTCTCCATCTAGAAGGAGTAATCACTCAGAAATATACTATATTCAAAAATTAAATTGTATATTACATGTGGTTGAATAATTAGAGGAAAATAACATGGCTCGAGTCAGGCATTACTGTTATTTAAATATTATCACTGGCCGCATTCAGGAAAGACAACTGTTGAGTGAGCGGTCAGTGATTCTTTAATATGATTGGTTCTTACCTTTGGTTCTTCTCCGGATCTAAGTGTAAGAACCAATCATGATGAGCGCTCACTCAACAGTTGTGTTGCCTGAACGCGGCCACTCACAATACATACCCCAAAAGTGCTTTTTTATTTATTAGATTTGTACCGCGAGCTTCATATTTTTCAAATAAACACCACTTTAAACTGCACCTGCTATTTATTATTAAACAGTAGGTTCGATAACATGTCCAATGAACAGATTTACAACGTTATTTTCGGTTTCAAGGTTTGACTTGACGATGCTGTAGAGGAATGGACGATTCACTTTCAATTCCAGCGGAACTGCGGGGATGGCAATAGAAACTGGCATTATTCTGATTACTGAAACAATCATTCATTTATGCTGTAAAATCTTCCGTCATCGATTTGGCTCCAACACGTAATGTATTCACGAAGTCCTGCTGCTTCACATGCAACATTGCTACATGTATGTAACTACATCATGCGTCGATTATGTCTGATAATGACAACGAGACGTCAAGATGGACCTGTGTTATATCGGCGTGAAATGCAATTACTTTTGTAATTAATTCGATGAAGGTAATTTACTTTCGGTAGAAGACTCTCGAATATATTCGGACCTAAAAATGACGGCACACAAATTGTTAGTCGACTCATTTTAAACCCCCAGGATGTCTAGCGGTCATGGAAACCTGGAAGATTTCCATGACCACTATACACTTTAGATAAAAAGGGACAAAAAATGTCATGGAAAGGTAAAGGAATTTTGTGACTTTTCTGGAATTTCGTTGAATTCTTAAAAAATGACATTTTCTGTCCTTTTTTTTTCTAAAGAAGTGTATAGCGATCATGGAAATCTTCCAGGTTTCCATGACCGCTACGGCTAGACACCCTCAACTCCCTTTAAACAACAATTTCACGCGAAATTATACTGGAATGTAAGAATATTGCACATCATCGTTCGTATATATTAATAATAAAAATAAACGACGCAATGTACATCAACTGTTAATAGTGTTTACAGTGGACTGCATTTGCTACGAAGCAAATAGCGAGGCCGCTTCCCCTTGCTGATTTCTCGCCTCTTCAAATTTCAGGTTGAACGCATTGTCCAAAGAAAAGTGGGACTATATCAAAGGAATTTGTTGCTGTATTTGCGACATGTTTGACGATGCTATACGCGAATGGACGATCTATCAAAAAGTTATCGCCGGTCCATATCCGTGCGGATCGCTGATAGGTGATAACTGAAACAAATCGTTGGACAACGCGATGTAATACTTGCTGGCTTGATCGTTGATGCATTCGTCTTATTGTTAGCCATAACACGATTTTAGTCACAAAGCGATTTGTTTCACAAACACTCGTTTACATGCAGCATTAATAAATTTCAACCTTACAATACTAGCAATTCGTAAGTAATATAAATATTTTTTAGATCTTTTTTTTT
>NW_020217401.1:1084-2158 GCF_003070985.1 Temnothorax curvispinosus | reverse complement strand
ATAAGGAATGAACACTGAAAACAAATATGCGCGTCTATATATGTATGCAAGTACAAATATACACGTGTATATGCCCAATAAAATAAATAAAAAAAAAAAAAGAGAGAGAAAGAAGAGAATAAAAAAAAATTTATTACTAATCACATCTATAGAATTACTTAAGCACATTGCTAAACAAATGGAACTATTACCTCGATTTACATAAATTCATCTGCAGCAACACAGCTCTTACACTGCCACACACATTTTAGAATCCTGTAATAAAAATCACATAAATAATTAATTATCTATGAATATAATCATACTCTATCCGATATAACCGTAAAATTGTACTTACTAATAAAAGTTCGGGGACCGAACTTCCCTAAGGAGGGAGATGTCACGTCTGACGGTATAATCACCGCTATATTCCACCCGCATAAATTTTTTGATTTTCTACCTTCATTGCTAGAAGTCCCCAGCATCTGAAAATAATATTAAAATATAACAATCAATCTTTAAATTAACTGTCACAACAAACACTCAGCTGATGCGAACACGCGTTCTTAAAGCAGTAGACATAAGCCTAGAGAACATGGCTGCCTTAAGGTACCCTTTCAAGCTTAAGCCCCATTTGCATGAATCACACTATAAACTTTTGGACAATTGCTTATTAAAATTCCCCAGAATCACTAAAATTAATCTTAAATGAATATTACAAGCTTTATGAGATCTTTTATGCAATATAAATTCAATTCAACACACGAATAAATACATGTTCCATAAGAATAAACTCAGAAAATTAAAATAAAATATAAATAAATTAATTAAAAGTAGATTATTCATAAGAACATAACCTTTTATGCCTGAGAAACAGTATCACGCTAAAATAGTAATTATCTCATTAGCATTTTTTCAAACATGATTGTTATAAACAATTAAATTATATTATTAACAGACCTAGTCAGTGTGATTACTAGAACTATTACAAAAAGTCAAATAACTTTTGATTATAAACCATTATTGTATCTCTCGAAATAAATTAATTAACAATAAAATTTATCATAAAAATATTATTAAAGATGATAAATAAAA
>NW_020217401.1:0-1074 GCF_003070985.1 Temnothorax curvispinosus | reverse complement strand
ATAAGGAATGAACACTGAAAACAAATATGCGCGTCTATATATGTATGCAAGTACAAATATACACGTGTATATGCCCAATAAAATAAATAAAAAAAAAAAAAGAGAGAGAAAGAAGAGAATAAAAAAAAATTTATTACTAATCACATCTATAGAATTACTTAAGCACATTGCTAAACAAATGGAACTATTACCTCGATTTACATAAATTCATCTGCAGCAACACAGCTCTTACACTGCCACACACATTTTAGAATCCTGTAATAAAAATCACATAAATAATTAATTATCTATGAATATAATCATACTCTATCCGATATAACCGTAAAATTGTACTTACTAATAAAAGTTCGGGGACCGAACTTCCCTAAGGAGGGAGATGTCACGTCTGACGGTATAATCACCGCTATATTCCACCCGCATAAATTTTTTGATTTTCTACCTTCATTGCTAGAAGTCCCCAGCATCTGAAAATAATATTAAAATATAACAATCAATCTTTAAATTAACTGTCACAACAAACACTCAGCTGATGCGAACACGCGTTCTTAAAGCAGTAGACATAAGCCTAGAGAACATGGCTGCCTTAAGGTACCCTTTCAAGCTTAAGCCCCATTTGCATGAATCACACTATAAACTTTTGGACAATTGCTTATTAAAATTCCCCAGAATCACTAAAATTAATCTTAAATGAATATTACAAGCTTTATGAGATCTTTTATGCAATATAAATTCAATTCAACACACGAATAAATACATGTTCCATAAGAATAAACTCAGAAAATTAAAATAAAATATAAATAAATTAATTAAAAGTAGATTATTCATAAGAACATAACCTTTTATGCCTGAGAAACAGTATCACGCTAAAATAGTAATTATCTCATTAGCATTTTTTCAAACATGATTGTTATAAACAATTAAATTATATTATTAACAGACCTAGTCAGTGTGATTACTAGAACTATTACAAAAAGTCAAATAACTTTTGATTATAAACCATTATTGTATCTCTCGAAATAAATTAATTAACAATAAAATTTATCATAAAAATATTATTAAAGATGATAAATAAAA
>NW_020217400.1:0-4616 GCF_003070985.1 Temnothorax curvispinosus | reverse complement strand
TTTTTAGACTTACATAGTACGATTAATTAGTACAGTTTATAACTTAATATAAAGGATACCAGTACCTTCGATGAATCATCTTCGATTGACCGTTTACCTCCTCTTCTAGGCAACGAGTGTGTGTCGAAACTGCTGTGACTTGCGCTCCTCGAGAAGGAGCCTGGATCCACAGCGTTTGGCGACAAACTTCTCGTTAATGCGTCTGTTTGTTGAATATTAAACGCAATTTCCTGCTGGAGCATTTGTCTTTTAACGTTGTCGATTTCCAGACGCGCCTTGCCCAATTCTTTAACAATGTCAGTTTTTTCGTTTTGCAAATCCTCCGCCACTTTTCTCGTTTTTTCGAGTTCCTGAGTAAGCGCGTTCTTTTCTTCTAACGCGTGCATTCTTTCTTTCAAATGCACTTGCAATCTTTCATTGGATTCTAAGCAAAAATTTAAACTCTTAACTTAATGTCACTTAAATCCTTAATGTATCATATTTTTTATAGTAATAAACAACTACATAAATATGCATATAGGCAAGTATATAAAGTGCAGCACCAAATATCTGTTGTTTTTCAAAATATGAGAATTTTTGTTAATATCATATTTATAAGAAGTCATAGAATTTTTTGAAAGGTATCAACTATAGTAATAGATAGAAAATTCAAACTGCATCTCATTCCTAACATTATTTCATGATTAAAGATAATAAAGATACTTAAATATTGAGCATTATTTAAATTATTCTTCTAGATTCTAGACAGCAAATGTATTTTCTCGTTTCTCTAATAACTGTTCAACAAAAAAAATTGCATAAGAACGAGAATAATCGTAGTTTTTTGTTAAATATGATCCCGTTTACTAAATTGCTCTATTACGTCACTGTTCGGCGTATCGCCTTGTATATAGTGTAGTCGTTAGTCTAGCCACTTTATGTTCATATAGTTGTATATAATTCATACTTAGTAGCATAAGTCATAAGTAGTTACCCCGTCGCATTTGTAATTCTCGCGCGAAACATCGGCGGATCGCGAGCAGTCAAATCATGCGACTCACTTGTCGGTGCTGCCATCGCGGATCGCCCACCCGCCGCGGCGCCGACGGCAGCTCCCCCCCCCCCCCCCCCCCGGGCCCACCCCCCCCCCCCCCCCCCCCCCCGGAAAGGGAACAACTACTCGCCCGCGGCACATTCAGGGCTAGAGCCGCAACGGGCACGGACCGGATCGGACGTGTTTTATCCGAAAGGAAAATTTTTTAAAGTATTGCGACTGTTACTGTCTGCATTGTGTTTTTCATTATACGACTATTGGTTCGCCCTGGCCTTTATTTGAGCAGCGCTCGACGGCCATTATAATAAGAAGAAGAAGAAGATCATTCAGGGCTGCGTTCGAAAACGTCACCCAAGTGCACACGAGTATACTTCCTTCTCTTTCTATCTCAGCGAGTTAGAAGGAGAAGGGAGTAGTACACCAGCCTCGAGCTCTCATCATCAAGTCGTCCTCCGGCCTCCATCGTCAAGGAGCCGGGGAGAACGGACCGAAATCGCCTCGCCGCTTTGCTTAACCAGGAGTGTGCACTTCTCCTACTGCTTTTCTTTCCTGCCTGCTCTATTGCTTGCTCTCCACTGCTTGCTCGCTTGCACGTGCTTGTCTGCCGCATGCCAAACGAGACGAGACCCACGGAGCGGCCACGAGTTCAGAGGACAGGACGAGGCCCGGCGGACTCACGGGGACGACCGACACGGTGAGTCGCTTCGCTTTATTATTTCGTTTATATTTATAATGTACGTACATTACGTCCACGTAATCGTACTTTTCGTTTAACTTTTTTGTTTGGAGTTTCAGCCTAATTCTACAAACGGCATGATATTCCTTGATGTCTACTGAATGGACCTGCACCCTCATTTTGTAACATCAAGTTGTAGAATTTTTATACGAAGCAAATATTGTTAAAAACGAGTGTAGGTATTACAGACAGCTTTAGGATCACCTTAAGGCCCCTGGATAGTTTCGGAAAATACAGCGGTCGAGTAGCACGACACCTACTGGAGGAAGCATCCTAGCTTGATACAGAACTAGTAGATTTAAACCGCGAGTCACTCGAGAGTCGGCTGGTGGGGGAAACGCACACAAGAGAAAGCATGTACCTGTGCACTCAGATATGTTCTTTTTCTTGTGTGCGTGTGCCCCACCAGTCGACTCTCGAGTGGCTCGCGGCGGAAAACAGTGGACAATTGTCTTGCGGAAGATCTTATTGGTAAAATAACTCATTAATCGTATTAAAAATTGTGCATTATTGAGCTTCAGTTTGTTGGTTATGTCAATGTGCTGTCCATTGCCTCAAATAATAATCCAATAAAATGCCATAACCGTTAATCCATTTTCCAGAACAGTGCTACGCCGACCGTATCAGCTGTCAATTTTTCATTGCACTGTTACTACACTTTCTATATTAGGACCAGCAAATTAATAAGCAGGTAAACATACAATATGCTTTCATCTTTCATTTGAGCGCTTATATACAGTCGTACGGTGACTCCTTCTTATTTAAGATCTTCCTTAAGAATTGTTCATATTTCATCTCTCGATTCAAGATGGCTGACATGGGTATCCAGGGCCCTTAAAAGGAATTTGTTATGTCGATTATGATTAGAAAGATATTGATGATTTACATTTCGTCAAAGTTGCGATCATTAGGATCTATGAAATATTTTTTAATTGTTGTAAAAACTTGAGGATTTTTTTAGATCACGGAATACTAATTTGATGTTATCGTTGATCAATTTAAAATGGCAAAGCCAATATGGCGGATATCAAAATTAAAAATGGTCTAATTTTTACTTTTAATATCCACCATATTAGTTATTTTAATTTTATCAATTTTGACATCAGATTAATATTCAGCGACTTAGGGGACTTGGTGAGTGGAGCGAGTGTGTTGTGCATGCGTGTGAGAGTTGCGGATGAATTAGGCGAGAGTTTAGAAGGAAATTGGATACGAGGTAGGCGATAAACCGAGAGAAAGGTAGGAAGAAGAGCTTAAATTTAGGATAGGATAATAGATGCAGTAGGAAAGTATTAATTAGTGAAGGAAAAAAGCGTTAAATATTTTAGAGAGAGGAGAGGTTAGGTGAGAGAAAGCGGGAGAAAATCGCGGTGCGTTCCAAAAGGGAGCGAGATTTGCGCCACGCATAGAGTAGGTAGCGACACTAGGCACTAGACGGAACGGTCTAGGCATAGAAGTAGCAGTTAAGGAGATTGGCCGGAAGAAAAGCGTGCACGCGGGGCGCACAGGATGGAGGGAGAGACAGGTGAGAGTGAGAAGGCAGCAATAACGAATAAAGATGAGAATCCGGCTACAGTGTCGGATTGCTCATGCAGTGAGAAAACGGATAAGGAAGTTTTTGCCACACCAAAAAAAGAGAAAAGGAAAGACTTACAAAGGAGGAGTTAAGAAGGAGAGAAAGATCGGGCTCGCTCAGCATATTGGAGTTTATGACAAGTGATAACAGTACGGCATGCGAGTTAGCAAAAGCTAAGAGGAAAAGAGAGGAAAACGAACAACGTACGATGGAAATTTTCAAGAGAGATAACAAGACAGTGAGAACGCCACCAGGTATGGACAAAACGAAGGATGGAGCCGGTGGGGTAGGTAAGAAGAGAGAAGAGGAAGGAGTTCTGTCAGCAACAAAGAAGGATGAGGAGGACGGTTCGCTACTAGCAGTCTTGAGAGAGATTAGAAACGAAATGAGGGACCTGAGGGAAGAAATGAGAGAGATGAGAGAGAGGATGAACGTCTTAGAAAAGGGTCGGAGAAAAAAAGAAGAAAAAGTAGAGGAAAGGATGGATAAGATAGAAGTGAGGCTATCGAAGATCGAACGAAGAAGTGAAAACATAACGGATGAAACGACCAGCGGCAAAATGGAGGAGATCGTGGGAAAGGTGGCGGAGATGGTGAGAAAGAGAGAAAGAAATATGAAGGAAAGGAAGGAAAAGAAAAATAATTTAGTGATTAGAGGACTACATAAAGAGGAAAACAAGAGCTTAATAGACACAGCAGAGACGTTTTTGCAGAGAGAGTTTGGTGCAAGAGCGCGAGTGAAGAAAATGCGGCCATCAGGCAGAGTAGGAGGAGAGATAATAATAGTCGAAATGGACTGCTGGGAAGCGAAGGATAACATCATGAAGGAGAAGAAGAAACTGGGAAGTAAGAAAATTTTCATTGATCACGATTTGACCTTTGAAGACAGAGAAGTGCAAAGACGGATAAAAGAAAGGGCATGGAAAGAGAAAACAGAAGGAAAATGGGTGAAAATAGGTTTTAAGAAGCTAGAGATACAAGGCAGAAAGTATGTATGGAGCGAGGAAGAAAATAAGCTAATAAAAAAGGAAAATTTCTAGAGGACTGCCAAGTTAGGAGAAGTGTATCAGTAAGTCGAGGCATGCAAGAGGACAATAGGCAAACACGAATGAAGGATGGAAAAGTGAAGAAGATGAAGAAAGAAAATGTGCGAAAAATAATTTTTGGGAATGTAGCAGGTATAGAGAGGCAGGACAAAGATTGTTGGAATTACATAGTAGGTTTCGATTTTATAGGACTATGCGAAACATGGTTAGAGGAAAAGGGATGGGA
>NW_020217399.1:414-3761 GCF_003070985.1 Temnothorax curvispinosus | reverse complement strand
GCTCGTTGATTAACGTCGGTTGCGAGTGACATGTTGTATCACTATGTACCTCAATCTTCGTTGTTAAATACGTCTCGCTTCCCCGAAACTAATGACGCAAATGTATCTCACGACACTACTTCGGTATGGCGCTCGAATGTTCTCGGTGCTTCTCGACTTAGGTTAGAACGTCCGCTTTTCACGTTTCGCTCTTCAAATGCGTTTCTCGTATGTCCAGCCGTCCGTGGCTGGATCCGGCTCGAAGGACCAAAATAATATGTTGATGATTTAAAGAATGTAACCATGTATTGCGGATTACAAAAGTCTTTATTCGTACACGTAAATTTCTTGCGACCGTTACAATGTGTCTCTACTCAGATTCTGATTCTCTACGAGAACGTGCGGTAGGACCGGAAACTAGTAACTAGTAACTAACGCTCATCGCGCCGTCGGTGTCGCTCTAACTAACTATTACCGAGAAATATCTAATTCGGAACACTTGAATATTAACTCCCGTAACAGTAAGCATTTAAGGTTTATAATACAAACCTTAATTGTAATAAATACTGCAAATCCTTTTTGTCAAATAAATGTATATCCACTTTTAAAAAAGGCGTGTTAACTGAATTTCGTTTGTATCGAAAAATTGAAGCTTCCTTTCCGCGATGCCGATTGGTTATCTCGATTGATTGCCGCGCCGTAGCTTGCTTCATCCCGTGAAGGACTGTCATCGCGGAGTGTGGCGAGTTTCGTGCGTGTAGTGCGTCATGTGTGTCATGATGTGACAGCTCGCGTCGTGTCGCGAGGTTAATCGTTCCGCGTCGTGTCGCGATTATTATATAATAGCATAATGTTAAAACTAAATTTAAAAAATATCTGTTTACGTTAATTTGCACCAAACTGTATATACAAACTTTGTATATATGCAACACAGTCTGATGAAAATTAACGTGAACAGGGGCAATTTTTAGATTTAAGTACACTTATTGGACCAAAAAAGATTTCAGGATTTATTACATTTTATTTAGTATTTACAAATATTAAAAAAATTGTAATAAACAATGCAAATTCTTTTTTTATAACAAATAATTTATAATAAATTTAAAAAATTCTCTCGTTCACACACATTAATTCGCAAAAAATATATTTTCATAGAACCTGCATGCATATTTAAAATAATCTTACCTATTTTCAGTGACGCTGCTGCTATAATATTTTCAATACCGCCATCTCTTACGTCATTACTTTTATCACCTGATGGTGATAAATGAATATAATATACAGGACCTTGAATTGTTTCGCTCTTTTGTCTCTTCTGCTATAAAAAGATATTATTATATAAATCTTATGGGTAACGAATGTAAAAAATAATATTTTAATATTCACATCATACAACCAGAAGAAATATTTATCGCAAGAATGTCACCTAGTTTCTGACCACCAACCAGGCTTAGTCTTTTCAAACGCCTCAGGTTGTCTCTATAGTTAATGACCAGTAAATAGCCAGTAAATTAGCTTGATTAATTTAGTAAGTGGACTTGAGAAACTGTCTGAGACGTATGAAAGGAGTAAACTTGCTTGGTGAATTAGAAACTGAATGGCAAGTATTTAAGGTTTGTAATATAAACATTACCTGTGTTTACGTTAATTTGCACCAGATTGTGTTTCATATATAGAAACTTTGTATATGTGCACAGTCAGGTGCAAATTAACGTGAACAGAGGTAATTTTTAGATTCATGTACATTTATTGAACAAAAAGGATTTGCAGGGTTTGTTACAATTTTTTTTAGTATTTACAAATGCTAAGAAAATTGTAATAAACAATGCAAATTTTTTTTTTATAACAAAAATGTATAAATTTAAAAATTAACCCTTGTTTACATTAATTCGCAAAGACTATATCTTCATAGAATCTGCGTGCATGTTTGAAATAATCTTACTTATGTCTAGTGACGCTGCTGCAATAATATTTTCAATGTCGACATCTCTACCGTCATTACTGTTATCAACTGATAAATGACATGCAGGACCATGAATTGCTTCGCTCTCTCTTGTCTCTTCTGCTATAAAAGTTATCATTATATAAATTCTCAAGTGTAACGGGTGCATAAAATAATGTTTTAATATTTACATCATATAATCAGAAATATATCGTGAGTATATCAATTAGTTTCTTACTTCCAAGCAGGCTTACTTCTTTCATACGCCTCAGCTTGTCTCTATAGTTAATGAGTGAACAGTTAGCTTGATTGATTCAGTAAGCGGACGTGAGATGCTGTCTGAGGCGTATGAAAAGAATAAGCTTGCTCGGCGATTAGAAACTGAATGGTAAAGATTTCGGATTTGTAACATTGCATTGTTGCCAAAAATGAGACACTACCCAGTCGAAACGAAGATGGAGGGGATATTCACACAAAAGAGGAGCTTCACAGTTTAGAACTGAGCGCACACGGATGTGGCTCCCCTTTTGTGTGAATACCCCCTCATCTCGTTTTGACAGGGCCGCATCTCATTTCTCGCGTCACTGGTTATATATATGCAACAAAGTCTGATGCAGTTTAACGTGAACACAGGTAATTTTAGATTTGTGTACATTTATTGAACGAAAAGAATTTGTAGTGTCTATTACAATTCTTTTAGTATTTACAAATGATGAAAAATTGTTATAAACAATGCAAATTCTTTTTTTATATCAAATGTGTATAAATTTAAAAATTACCTCTTGTTCACATTAATTTTCAAGGACTACATCTCCATAGAATCTGCGTACGTTTTTTAAATAATCTTACCTATGTCCTGTGACACTGTTGTTGCAATATTTTCAATATTGCCATCCCTTCCGTCATTACTCTTACCTGATAAATGACCTAATAAATGACATGCAGGACCATGAATTGCTTCGCTCTCTATTGTCATCTCTATTTTAAAGGGTTATAATTATTAAATTTAATAGTGTCAAAAACAATATTTAAAAATATAGAATAAATTATTTCGCTTACCTCTCATAACATTACATAAATTTATTTTTAAAAACCTTTTTTCCAAATTTCTTTTCAGTATATTGAGATACTCTACATTCTCTATAATGTAAAAAAATTTGTACATATACAACATGGTATTTTTATATAAACTAGACACTACAGACGCGCGCTACGCGCGCGCTATTTATCTTTAACATTTCACTATTAACCCTATTATACACAACTGTCAAAATATACAATGACAGCTGCAAATGAAGTAAGCGCAGCAAGAAAACCAATCGGCATCGCGGAAAAGCGGCAACAATAAACTTCACATCTCCTTTTTAGAAAAGGATAAATGAAATTATTTAGACATATTTGTTAATATTTATTTTAAAATCAAGAG
>NW_020217399.1:0-314 GCF_003070985.1 Temnothorax curvispinosus | reverse complement strand
TTTTTTAAATAATCTTACCTATGTCCTGTGACACTGTTGTTGCAATATTTTCAATATTGCCATCCCTTCCGTCATTACTCTTACCTGATAAATGACCTAATAAATGACATGCAGGACCATGAATTGCTTCGCTCTCTATTGTCATCTCTATTTTAAAGAGTTATAATTATTAAATTTAATAGTGTCAAAAACAATATTTAAAAATATAGAATAAATTATTTTGCTTACCTCTCATAACATTACATAAATTTATTTTTAAAAACCTTTTTTCCAAATTTCTTTTCAGTATATTGAGATACTCTACATTCCCTATA
>NW_020217398.1:0-5346 GCF_003070985.1 Temnothorax curvispinosus | reverse complement strand
TTCAGCTGGTTATTTGCACCCACAAAGTTAGTTCCGTTGTCCGAATAAATATGACTCGGTATTCCTCGTCTAGCAACGAATCGTCGTAATGCCGCGAGAAATCCGTCGGATGTTAAATCGCTTACCACTTCGAGGTGTATCGCTTTTATAGCCATGCATACGAATATGCATACGTATACTTTGATTCGCGTTTTATTTCGATATTTCTTTTCTTTTATATAAAAAGGGCCACAAAAATCAATTCCAGTATTTGTAAATGGTACCGCTTCGCGTACACGGACCGCCGGAAGATTACCCATTCTATATTCTATTGCCTTGGCGTCGAAACGAAAGCAACGCGTGCATGCGCGTATCACTCTTCGCACCTGATTTCGGCCGTCCATTATCCAAAATTTTTGTCGGAGAATATATAAGGTAGTCTGAATTCCCGTGTGGTAATGGACTTCATGAAATTCACGTATAATCTGATCGGTTAAGCGATGTCGATTCGGTAGCAAGATTGGATGCTTTCGTGAGAATGTCAGTTGTGATTTTTGCAGACGTCCTCCGACGCGAATTAAATCGTTTTTGTCTAAAAACGGGTTTAAACTAGCGAGTTTCCCTTGGTTTATTACGTGCTTATTTTTGAGGATTTTAATTTCATCTGAAAATTGCGTAGCTTGTAGAAGCCTTAAAATACGTATCTCCGCTTCATTAATTTCCTCCGCGCATAACGATCCAGTGTATTGATTATCAAGTCGAAAACGACGACAATACGCGATGATTCTACGCAATTTAGAGTAAGAGGAATATTTTTCAAATAATTCTAAACTATCGGATGTCACCGTTAAACACGTGTTTGTCTTTGTTTCGGGTATTTCGCTTAATCGTATCCTTTCGTTGGGCCACTTGCCCTCATTTTCACCCAGCCACGGAGGTCCCGTAAACCAGGTGTGGTTTTTTAAGAAGGCGTGGGGTAATTGACCCCTTGATATCGCATCCGCCGGATTGTCTTCCGACCTAACGTGTCGCCATTTGATCCCGCTGGTTAGTTCTTGTATTTCCGCGACTCGATTCGCCACGTAAGTCTTAAGTAAATGAGGTGACATTTTCAACCATTGCAGTACTGTGGTTGCATCGCACCATAAGGTTGTTTCATCGATATTAATACCTAATTCACTTATCGTCTCGCGGTATAATCGTGCTAGTAGTAATGCGCCGCAAAGTTCAAGTCGGGGAATAGTGATCAATTTCAATGGCGCGACTCTAGATTTAGCGCATAGTAGTCTAATGACAATCTTTCCGTTTTTTCCTATCGAACGTACGTAGAGACACGCGCCGTAACCGTTATTACTAGCGTCGCAAAAACCGTGTAGCTGAACGTTTTGATAATTATTTATCAATAATCTGCGTTCAAAGGAAACTGTATTTATTAATTCTAATTGCCGAGCAAACTCTGACCATTCGGTACATATATTTTGCGGAACCGACTCATCCCAATGTACTCCGCATCGCCATACATCTTGCATTATTTTCTTCGCATATAGAACGACGGGTCCCAATAATCCTAATGGATCGAAAATCTTCGCGATTTCGGCTAATATCCTTCGCTTCGTTAATCTTTCTGTAGGCTTGGTCGGTTGTGCTGAATAGCATATTGTATCGGTACGCGTATTCCACATTATGCCTAACGTATTTAAAGAGCGATCTATGTTTACCGTAAAATTCGTGTGTATCTCACTGTCAGCTAAATCCTTAATGACCTCTTTTTCATTAGAAGCCCATTGTCTAATTGTAAAACCACCTTGAGCTAACAAATTGATTATCTCGTCTCTGATTGCGCGAGCCTCCTTGACATTTTTGGCGCCAGTTAATACGTTGTCTACATACATATGTTCTTTGAGGACTTTAGCCGCCTTAGGGTACGTATGACCTTCGTCTTCCGCGAGCTGTACTATAGAGCGGATTGCAAGAAATGGAGAAGAAGTGTTGCCGAACGTGAGTGTATTTAATAGCAATGTCGTTATCTCGCCGTTTCTACGCCAAAGAATTTTCTGATATTGTCGATCGTCTTTATGCAATAGGACTTGGCGATACATTTTTTCTATGTCGGCCGTAATAACAACTACGTATATACGGAATCTGATTAAATGTGCAAATAATTTATTTTGTATCGTGGGTCCTGTCATTAATAGGTCATTTAAAGATACGCCGTTGCTAGTTTTCGCGGACGCGTCAAATACCACTCGAACCTTAGTGGTGTGGCTTGATTCTTTAATCACTGCATGATGGGGCATGTAAAATCCGTCTTCCTCGGGAAATTCTATTATTGACATGTGCCCTAAATTTAGATATTCTTCTATGACCCGTGTGTATTCCATCTTCAGCGTGGCATTTGCATTAAGTTTACGCTCTAATGACATTAAGCGTTTAAGTGCGATAGTTCGCGACTCGCCGAGACATTGATTTTTCTCACGAAATGGCAAACGAACCACATATCGCCCGGTGCTATCGCGTTGCACGGTGTTTGAGAAGTGTTTTTCACATTTAATCTCTTCCTTAGATTTCGGTTTATGTGTCGCGATCTCCTCGATATTCCAAAATTTGCACAATTGAATTTCTAAAGCCGTTAAATGACATGTCATTTTCGTCGCGCCTTTTGTTGTCGCGCCGCCGGCAATCACCCATCCGAGACGCGTCTTTTGTAGATATAAGTCATGACCTGCTTGGGAGATATTAATTTGACCGACGGAAAATAACGATAACGTTGTTCCCGAACCTATCAATAAATCAACCGGTCTCGGTAGATGAAAATCTATATCGGCTAATCTGATATTTGCGGGTATTTTAATCGACTCTCGGGGAAATATTTCAGATGGAATTAAGTCTGTAATAGTCGGTATTGTTAAACATGTTAATTCTTTCCGGAAATCATCGATAGTCGATTGTATCGTAATTCTTACTAAACCCCGTGATTCGGTAATCGTGTCGTTAATCGCACCGACCGGTATTGAGTGTGCCATGACTCGCATTCCTAAACGTTTTACGATGGATTCCGAAATGAAATTCGCGGTAGCGCACGTGTCTAGTAAAGCACGGACCTTGATGAGATTACTCTCACGATCCCGGATGTATACCATCGCACTCGTCAATAATTGTGGCGCCGATATGGGTAATATTGTCGCGAGGCTTATTGTTCTCTCCCCGTTCGAGTCGGTTAGTCATTCGGGATTGACGGTCGCGCCCTTCGAAGCATCCTGTTTACTCGTGCTCGCATACTGATCGTAATGCAAAAGCGTGTTATGCCGTTTTTGACAAATAGTACAATTAGAGAACTTGCAAGGAGAGTCCCGGTGGGAACGTAAACAGTTGTAACAAATTTTCGCGTTTCTTACTGTTTCGATGCGTTTAGATACGGGCAATTTCTTGAATCTATCGCATAAGTAAAGTGGATGCTTCTTAGTTTTGCATACTATGCAGTTACGTGAAGAATTTATAAGTAAGGCTTGATTCGATGCATAACGCTTCTTTTTGCCTGGGGGCTCGCCTTTGCCCTTTTCTGTATCTCCTATCTTTGCTCTTTCCTTTCTCGACGCACAGACCGCGGACTTGTACAAGAATTCGTACAGTTGATCGAGTTTTGGAAATTCGTCTCTCTCTAAGCTTGCCTCCCATCTTTCTAAAGTGACTTTCGGTAATTTACTTTCTAAAATGTGAACGATCATTTCGGATCCAACGGTAACATTCAACGCCGCCAACGAAGCGACATGTTGTTGTGTATCGTCCGCAAGCTTGGATAAACCGTTCATCGTTTCTTTGTCTAACACGGGCGTATTCAATATTAGTGAAAGATGTCGTGAGATTAATACTCGCTTTACTTCATACGAGCGTTCTAATAATTCCCATGCGTTTACGTAGTTTATTCCATCGATAGCGAAAATTCTCACCTTATTAGCTGCATCATCAATCAACGCGGATTTTAAGTAGTGTAATTTATCCACATCAGATAAATCTGTTTGTGAGCCTATCATGTTACGAAACGCGTTTTTAAATGATAGCCAATTTTCGTATTTGCCATCGAACGTCGGCAACTGCGCCTCGGGTAATTTGATTCGCCTTTTTTTGACCGAACCGACGGCTCCTGTATTATCATTTCGCGTTTCGTCGTTTGCTACGCCGGCGTCCGCATTCGTATTTTTTGCCGCGCCTAAAATGTTTTCTATCTTGCCCGCGAGAGAATAGAAACGTTCTTGGATATGTGTAAATTCGTCCTGATGTCCTTCGTCAGGCTCTAATACCACGAGTTCATCATTGAGATCTTCGAAATTCTGATATAATTCCGTTAGGCGGGCAATTCGTAATGTTAGTGTGGCGTTATCCACCTTACCCTTATCGAGAAGATTGTTTACGTTAGTAATCTGAGATTTTAGAGAGGTACGTTTTTGCACGAGAAGCTTGATTCTTTCCGACATTGTTAGGCGATTCGTATGAGGATTAGGAATGAACGACTTACGTTAGTTGACTATAAATGCAGATGATGCGATATGCTGTTGCACCGCTCTGGTAATTCCGGCCTCGTCGGCAAGCTCGGTCTCGTGGATACGTGGAAGCAGTCGTCTTCGATTGTTGCTTCGTTACGTTCTTGCTCCTGAACCGTACACCTCACAGGAGGCACCATGGATTGTATTCAGCGTCAACACTATTCGTATTCACACTGTGGTTTCGTATGTCTGTTTATTTTTGTTCATATTATTTTTACAATGTCCGTTTTTGGTAAGGTGCACAGTAATGCGCTCGCGTTTCGTATTATTATTCGTATATAATATATTCGTATATAATATAATTATTCGTATATGATATATTCGGTCACGACAACGTCTTGAGGATGTGTCCCAGGTCGAGCCGGTGGTTGCATGTAATAACGCGTAGGACACACACACGTCGCGACAACGCCTTGATGTCGACTCAGGATCGCGATGACGTCTCGAGCTTATGCTCGGATCGCGATGACGCCTTTGAGACGACTCGGGTCGCGAAAACGTTTCGTATAAGATATAATATCTAAATTGTGCGATCGTGCTTCCGCTATGACCGTACTCTTCGATTGACTACTGCCAACTGACTCGAGTCGAGCCGTGCGCCACGATTCCCGCTATTGTTAATAAAAGCAAGATTCGCTCGATTGGTGGATCCTAGATCCGCCCTCTGATTCGCTCACATCCACCAATCAATTTATATGTCAAGTTACGACGACCTATTTTGTTAGAAACGAGACGGAGATAGCGGAAAGTCACGGATCCCATATCACAGGCACCGAAGACGCTTGAAATTATGCCGCCTTGTTATTGTATATATATGTGTGTGTGT
>NW_020217397.1:0-3540 GCF_003070985.1 Temnothorax curvispinosus | reverse complement strand
CTTCCGCTTCTCTCGAAACATTTCAACTCTAAACCACTTCTCTATATCGATGAGATTTAAGAATTCCTAAGGAATACTTTCTCCACTTTCTATTTATCCACTTGTTAATTTATTTCAGCAGGTCCCTTGTGTCTTGTTGCATTTCTCTAGTGGTAAGATTGATCGTGTTCCATGCACATTGCACGCGAATAGTTCGGTCATGTGCCCGCGTATTATCACGCGTGATCTTTCGCTTTTTGCCGGATGACGCAAGAATAATAATCGGTCATTGGCAGTCATTGCTGGTCATTGCTATCTCGTCGAGGCACTCGCAGCAGCCGAGCGTGTCGCAATTGGCGCATACGCAATTGTCAATCGTCGATAACGACCGACGTCAGTCGTCACCGACGTCACCGCATTAAGACACGTGTCACCGTGACATCACGTGAGAGAAACGTCGAGCTGCCGGAATTGCTCCGGATGTGCAGTCACGCGGGACGAGACACGTTCTGGCGGAAATTTCGTATCGTCCGCTATGAAAAATACAATCCTGCCTTCTCGTTTCCTTTTCTCAAATTACAGATTGACCGTTCTGAAAGTAATAAAAACAATGCGGAGCTGTTTTTTACTTCTTTCGTTTTTAATTTCCATCTTTTTTTCATTTTTTTTTCAAATTTGTTTACTAACATTTTGTTATGTGTTTTCTAGATGACAAGCCTGGAGAATATAAAAAACATATGGAAAACTGCGGACGCTGTAACGTTCGATGTGGATTCCACGGTCATAACGGAGGAAGCTATCGACGAGCTCGCTAATTTCTGTGGGAAGGGAGAGGAAATCACTAAGTTGTATGTTTCTATTTGACTTTGCTCGCGATACGGACTGTTGGATTCCACACGCTTTCACCGACGCAAAAATGTCGTAATAGTTATTTGTGTAACAAGTGAGGTAAGATGAAAATTCCCGGGTGCGGAGTTTACGCACGAGCCGAAGGCGAGTGCGGTAACTGCACCCGGGAATTTTCATCTTTACACACGGCTTACACTCCCTATTTTATGTTGCAAGTGCCTGGAAAGTGGTCTATCACGCACGCGTAGCGTGCGTAATGGGGCACTTTCCATGCACGTGTTGCATAATACATTTTTATTTTTCAGGACAAAGCGGGCTATGCAAGGTGATATGACGTTTCAGCAATCATTATCTGTGAGACTGGGGATCATAAATCCAAGTTTGACGCAAGTGAGACAGTTCCTGAATACGCATCAACCAAAATTTACCCCTGGCATCAAGTAAGATGTTCATGTTTCAAGATACAAGAACGAACGGGCGCGGGTTTGCTTGTGTATCGTTATCTTTAAAAATTGTCAAAATGTATTTTATAGAGACCTGGTGTCCGCTTTACAAGCTCGTGGGAAGGAAGTGTTTCTCGTTTCCGGCGGTTTCCGCTGTCTCATCACACCGATCGCGGCGCAACTTAACATCCCACCTGAGAATATTTATGCCAACAGATTAAAATTTTTTTTCACGGGTAAGTGGTTGCATCAAAGTATATTTTTATAGCTTTCCGTACATTTAGGAATAATTTACACATGAAACGTACAATGCACATTCATACATACGCAAATATGTCATAGGGGAATACGCTGGGTTCGACGAGTCTCAGCCGACTTCTAAGAGCGGTGGCAAAGGAGAAGTAGTACGTCTTATAAAAAAAGAAAAAGGCTTTAAAATCGTCGTACATGTCGGCGACGGGTCAACAGATTTAGAAGCCTCACCACCAGCGGATGCATTTATAGGTGTGTATATTCACTTGAGGAATTGTCTCTAAAACATTCTATCTCATGTTAAAATAATGATAGAAGTTGTACTGCAAATCAAAATGTTTATTATTACTACAGATATTATTTTTTATTTGCAGGATTCGGTGGAAATGTAGTTAGGGAAAACGTAAAGTCACGCGCGGAATGGTTCGTCACAAACTTTGATGATCTCATAAAATGTTTATAGACATGTAATATTTTTTATGAAAACGAAATCCCGTTATTTTAGTCAAAATGTTTTATATATAGTTTTTTACATATTTAGTCAAAATGTAAAAAAAATTAAATCTGCTTGAACAAAAAGGATGGTTATTATTAACGGATGAAACAAAAATGCAACTGCAGTAATTAATGCCGGCACAGTCTTGAAAATTGTAAACAATGTTCATAAATAACACACTTTATTCTACACGGTACATGAAATATACAATTACCTTTTTGATGCAGTGATTCCTAAAATCATATGCCACCTATGTATATAACATTTTATTAATCAATAACTATTACGATGTATAACTGTATATTCTATGCTTGTTTATAACCCTGTACATAATTACATTGCACAGTATGTATACAAAATTGCTTTTTTCTTTTATTTGCCGTTGTAGGCGAATCGAACGTCAGCGAGCGGTAAAATCTCGATGAAACAACGCGATAAAATGCGATAAAACACGCATTTTTCGTTTCATGGATTCTAAATGATGATCGCCACGAATCCGAACTTTAGCAATCGTAGGGTTGTCGTTGTGCATTTTTGATGACGTACAATTTTTGTCTTAGAAATTACGTATGTAAATTTCAACATTGCTCCATCGTGGTGTACCATTTATTTGTAATTAACGACAATCAGTTTTTTCTGTGAGAGCCAATCTTGTATCTTCCGTTGAAGTTCAACATTCGGTTTCACCATATCCATAGTGAGTGGAGATCGATTAAAAGGATCAGTTTGGTCGCTTAGCAAATGCCTGAAATACATTTATAAAATTTTTATATTGCGGTATACAAGTTAAAAAATATCTGTATATAATTCGTGTGCCGGTACCTTGCTATAGTCTGACGATCGATAGTTATTTGTGACGATGGCAAAACAACAGGATCCGTCATAACAGTCGACATAATTGGATCTAGAAATTCGTCGGGAACATCTGTTAAAATCTCATCTTCCTCTCGCTTTTGATTTGCAGCTTCTTCCACGCTCTTGGCAAATTGATCCAGATCGCCCAAGATTCCCACACCACCGATACGAACTACGATATACACACGATTTTTTTAGATTCTTTCTGCTGCCTTTTAGAAAAAAAATATATATGTATATATATAGAAAATCTCTTACCGAGCACATTGTCCGCCAGTTTAAACAGTTCTGGACTATAAGATCGTCCGTCTTGAGACACGGCGAGTGTAAAGCTTTCACTTTTACTCAGATTAATATAGATCTCGCATATATTTAACACCAAATTTGCAGGATTGAACGCATATTCCTTTTGATCGTTTACCTAAAATTTCAGATAGATGAGATTGCAATAGCATAATTTTTATCGATTATTGTAATATTTACAGATTCTAAAAATTACCTTGAGATTTTTTTTATTCGGTCCTACCAGTTGCAGTAATAAATAATTAAGCATGGAAGCGATACGGTCCACCATGATTGGATGGCAGAAGATCGACTTTATTTCGGTAGTCAACATTTTTATCGTCTGTATAGTTTTTCTACCCAGAATATTATCAAAGCGAGCAA
>NW_020217396.1:0-1110 GCF_003070985.1 Temnothorax curvispinosus | reverse complement strand
CGGTCTTTTTTTGGTAGCGAAGCACGCAGTAGGGTTTTTCTCACTACGCTGCGACGAACGCACAGTCATGTATGAATTAACGGAAGGAGCCTTGAAGGTACGGCAAGTGAAAGTCGTCGCGTGTTTGGTCGTTCGCGTATGTAAAATTCACGCGTTTATTTTTCGCAGAGAATCATGCGGGGCGTGGACGTTGAGATACCGGTGCTCCAAATATTGGTGAGTATAGACGTTGCAAGCAAGCGTTTGTAACTTTTTAACGAGTTTCGCGTGTACGTGTTAGTACGGTCTTATCTACGACGCGTGTATGTAGTTTACAGAGTATCCAAAAGATCGTAAAACCCGCTTTGAAAAATGATGTTGTTCTTGATCGCTACAAACTGATAGTGTCCGATGGACAGAGCGCAACCCCCTACGCCATGTGGGCAACTCAATTAAATACGTTTATCACGGATGAACGTTTGACTGAGACGACAATCTGCAGAATAAGTATCGCGTGTGTTCAATGAACAACAGTGATGAAAAAAGGTCGGTCGTTGTTACATCTTTTTTTTGTCGTAACGAAAGTGAACACGTCAAATATCAAGTAATATTTTTTTCTCGCAGGAAAGTGATACTGATACTGGATATCGAGGTGTTGGTTTCTGGCAGTAAAGTTGGGCACAGGATAGACACGCCAACTACGATAATGTTTAACGCAGCGATTGACGCTGCTACTACATCCACAGCTGCAAGTTCTTCTTTTCCAACAACTACGATAGCGTTTAAAGCAGCGACTACGCCGCCGCTACATCTACAGCTGCAAGTTCTCCTTTTCCAACAAGTGAGTTGCGTGTTGGCTTGCTTCCGCGACGTGTAGAGTAACGTCGCATGTAACTTCTGTTTGTAACGGTCTTTTAACGGACGTTTTAAAACATGTTACGTCCACCCTCTCATACGCCCGGAAAATTTGAAACCTTTTTTAGATTGTAGGAAGACTTTAGTCAGACCTTACTCATAAGAACAACAACTTAACGATAGTAGGATTACCACCGAATAAGTTACCATACTTACTAGCATGACTTATCGACAGTAGGATTACCACCGAATAAGTTACCATACTTACTAGCATGA
>NW_020217395.1:0-3356 GCF_003070985.1 Temnothorax curvispinosus | reverse complement strand
ACACAGCAGATAAATGCTGGCAGGTCAATAAACCCCGAGGAAATAACGAAAATCGAAATGGATCCGGTTATTCGCGAAATAATGTTAACAGCAACAATAACTATAACAATAATAACCGTAGACAGCTATCGTTCTCGGGTGCTCAGAATCCGAATAATCAAAATTTTAATAACCAGAATCCGAATAATCAAAATTTTAACAACCAGAATCTGAATAATCAAAATTTTAACAATCAAAATTTCAACAACCAAAATTTTAATCAAAATTCTAACATCCGAAATTTTAACAACCAAAATTTGAACAGTCAAAATTTTAATAATCAAGGTTTCAACAATCAAAATGCAACGGTAACGTGTAGATATTGCAAGAAACCCGGTCATACATTAGAAGAGTGTCGTAGACGCGCATATAATAACGGTCTCCGCCAGAACTCACAACCTCAGGGAAACGAGCGAATTCCCGCGAAGACAGGGGCAGCCCCGGGAAACACGCAGACTCGCCCCACTCGAATAATAGTAGGGGAACCAGAGTCGGTTACCGAGCAGTAAACATAACTCAAATAGAAGACGTTCCGTCAGTAAAATTAACAGGCCCAAATTTTACAGAAAATTTAAAATTTTTAGTAGACAGTGGATCAGGGCCAAATATTATTAAAAGGAATTCCGTTACTCCCGATACCATAGTGGATAAAAATGAAATCTTAAGACTTAGTGGAATTACGACGCACCATGTGACCACCTTAGGGCTGGCACAGGTAGATATCTTAGGATGTCCAGTCAATTTTCACATAGTCGAAAACGATTTTCCAATTCCGCAAAATGGGATTTTGGGTTCGGATTTCTTTAAACAATTTCGAGCAAAAGTTAATTATCAATTAGAATGGAACAACGTTAGTATACTTTTTGAAGAAAAAAAAGAAATCTTCACTATTCCTGCGAGAGCAATTTCGTACATGCGTGTTAATATCGCAAATCCAGAGTTGAAAGAAGGATATGTACCGCGGTTAAGCGTAACGAAAGGTGTTTACTTAGGAAACGCCTTAGTTAAAGTACAAGATGCGAAAGCATATCTGCAAGTAATAAATACTAACGATGAAGAAGAAAGGGTGTTTATCCCTACAATTAAAATATATGAGTTTGAGACGGATGAAAATCGTAATTCAGATTTGAATCCTAATCCAAATCCTAATTCTAACTCGAATTCCAATTCCAATTCAAATTCTAACTCAAACTCGAATTCGAATTCTAATTCCAATTCAAATTCTAAATCAAATTCGAATTCAAATTCTAATTCCAAATCAAAATCAAATTCTAACTCAAACTCGAATTCGAATTCCAACTCCAATTCTAACTCTAATTCAAATTCTAAATCAAATTCGAATTCAAATTCTAATTCCAATTCTAATTCAAATTCCAATTCTAATTCTAATTCTAATCCTAATTCAATTCCTAAATCCAAAAAGTCTAGAAAATCAAGTTCGAGATCATGTTTGTATATGAAACAAAATGATAGGAAAAATAAAATAACGCAATTGCTAAGATTAACGCATTTAAATGCTGAAGAACGATTGCATGTCGTGAAACTAATAGAAAGAAATGCGGATATTTTTCATTTACCGGGAGAAAAACTCGATCATACGAATGTTTTAAAACACCGAATTCCGACGGTGAACGAAATACCAATTCACACACGACAATATAGATTTCCAGTAATCCATAAGGAGGAGATAAATAAGCAAGTTAATGAATTGCTAGATCAAAATATAATTAAACCATCGAAATCCCCATACAATACGCCTGTGTGGATAGTTTCTAAAAAATCAGACTCGAAAAGAAATAAACAATGGAGAATGGTATTAGATTTTCGCGATCTAAATGATAAAACAGTAGGTGATGCGTACCCGCTTCCGAATATAACAGAAATATTAGATCAGTTAGGCGGTGCAAAATACTTTTCGATCTTTGACCTGGCTTCGGGTTTCCACCAGATACAAATGCACCCCGACGATAGTCATAAAACGGCCTTTTCAACACCATACGGACATTACGAGTGGGATCGCATGCCCTTCGGTCTAAAGAATGCACCTGCGACTTTCCAAAGACTAATGGATAGAATATTAATCGGAATACAGGGAAATGAAATTTTTGTATATCTAGACGATATAGTACTATATGCAAGCTTTCTTACAGAACACGCAATTAAATTTGAAAAAATAGCTACGCGATTGCGTGCAGCAAATCTAAAATTACAACCAGAGAAATGCGAATTTTTAAGGAAAGAAGTTAATTATTTAGGGCACATAATAGGAGAAAATGGAGTTCGACCAGATCCTAAAAAGATAGAGGCAGTTCAAAATTTTCCGATACCTAAAAAACGCGAAAAATGTAAAACAATTTCTCGGATTAGCTGGATATTATCGTAGATTTATACAAGGATTCTCAAAAATAGCTAAACCACTAACTAATTTGTTGAAAAAGGATATTGATTTTAACTGGGGAAATAAAAAACAAGAAAGTTTTAATGTGTTGAGAAACGCGCTTTGTCAGGAACCGATATTACAATACCCCGATTTTACTAAGCCTTTTCTTTTAACGACTGACGCATCTGGGACTGCAATTGGCGCGATTTTAAGTCAAGGACAGGTAGGAAAAGATCAACCGATAAGTTATGCCTCTCGAGTATTAAACGATGCCGAGAAAAATTATTCAACGATAGAAAAGGAATTATTAGCGATAGTGTACGCTGTACAACATTTTAGACCATATCTTTACGGTAAAAAATTTAAATTAATAACCGATCATAAACCATTAACTTGGCTTCATAAATTGAAAGACCCTACATCACGTTTAGCGAGATGGAGAATTAAATTAGCCGAATACGATTACGAAATAATTTACAAACTAGGAAAAATTAATGCTAATGCTGATGCTTTGTCAAGAAATCCTACGACAAGTATATATCCAATACATTCCTCGTACGACGAAATCGAAGAATGTCCGGAGGACGATGAAGCGAGACAGAGAAACGCTAAACCGAAACCTATACCTGCTTCACCAAGAAGAGGAACAATGAGAGAAGTGCCAGAGCCAATGGCTGCGGGGATGCGAACGCGCCATATGGAAACTTCAGAAGGAGAAAGCGTACCATTTACTAAGAAAGAACTGGAGGAATTACCATTTTACGAGCATGTAGTTCACGCAGAAATACATAACGAACCAATGAATCGAATGAATGATAATAATAATGCTAACACTTTACCAGAATTATCTGAAACTGAAGATGACAATGAAAATACATTATCTGAAGAAAAAGATGAAAATGAAATAGAGCCATTATTATTAGAAAGCAGCGACAGT
>NW_020217394.1:3412-5341 GCF_003070985.1 Temnothorax curvispinosus | reverse complement strand
CTATTAAACAGGTACCACGCAGAATCCCTTTTAACATGAGAAAGGAAGTCAATGAGATTATTGAGGAAATGAAGGAACAAGGAGTGATCGAAGCGTCACAAAGCCCCTGGATTTCTCCTGCAGTATTAGTAAAAAAGAAGGATGGATCGATTAGATTCTGCGTGGATTATAGAAAATTGAATGATGTTACTATGAAAGACTCCTTTCCTTTACCACGAATTGACGATATCCTCGACCAATTAGCAGGAAACACTTGGTTTTCTACACTCGATCTTAAAAGCGGATATTGGCAGGTGAAAATACATCCCGAGGATAGGGAAAAGACTGCCTTTTCTATCGGTAATGGTCTTTGGCAATTTACTGTGATGCCATTCGGATTATGTAACGCCCCCGCGACTTTTCAACGTCTTATGGAAAAAGTTCTTCATGGTTTATTATTTAAGATTTGTTTAGTTTACCTGGACGATGTAATTATTTTCGGGAAGAATTTTAACGCAATGGTTGAGAATCTGAAAAAGGTTTTTCTTCGTTTACGTAATGCTAATTTAAAAATCAATCCAAAAAAATGTGTCCTTTTTGAAAGAAATGTAAAATATTTAGGTCATGTAATTTCTTCCGAGGGCGTTGCAACAGATCCTGAAAAGATCTCTGCAGTGAGAGACTGGCCTGTCCCTCACACTAAGAAGCAATTGAGGAGTTTTCTCGGGTTCTGCTCCTATTATAGAAGATTTATTAGAGGATTTTCTTCAATAGCCAAGCCTTTATTTATTCTTACGGAAAATAAAGTTAAATTTGTTTGGGAAGAAAATTGTCAAAAGGCTTATGAAGAATTAAAACTTGCATTATCATCTTCCCCAATTCTATCTTTTCCTGATGGGGAAGGAGAATTTATTGTCGACACTGATGCTTCTGGTGTTGGGATTGGCGCGGTCCTTTCTCAGGAACAGGAGGGAAAAGAAAGAGTAATCGCTTATTACAGTCGTATTTTAAATAAGGCGGAAAGAAATTATTGTGTGACTCGCCGCGAACTTTTGGCGATTGTCGACTCTCTTAAATCTTTTCGCCATTACCTTTTGGGGCGAAAATTTTTAATTCGCACGGATCATGTCTCTTTGAAGTGGTTAATGTCCTTCAAAGATTTGGAAGGACAATTGGCTCGTTGGTTGGAGAGGCTCCAACAATTTGAATTTTCTGTGGTTCATCGTAAAGGCTTTTCTCACAAGAATGCCGATGGTTTATCAAGGCGACTGTGTGAGATGGAAGATTGTCAGTATTGTGCAAGGGTGGAAAAGAAATCTTCTCAGGGACAAGAAGAGACTGTTGCTCGAATCTCCTTAGACACTGAAAGTCTGGAACTCTGGCGAAAGGAGCAGAGATTAGATCCGGACATTTCTTTAATTTTACAGGCGAAGAAGGTAGGTGTTCGTCCTCCTCGTTCTGAAGTAGTATCAGGAGATATTTCTTCTCAGATTTATTGGGCATATTGGGATGCTCTTGTTGTTAAAGATAATATTCTTTATAAGAAGTGGGAAGCCCCTAATCTAAATTCTGTCTTCTTTCAGCTGGTAGTTCCCCGAAGTCAGGTTGCCAGGATCTTAGAGGAAGCTCACGATTCTTCTTCGGGAGGGCATTTTGGAATAAATAAGACCCTAAGTAAAATCCGTCGACGTTTTTATTGGGCTACCTGTAAGCGCGATGTAGAAGACTGGTGCAGATCTTGTCGTGTCTGTGTAGCCAGGAGGGGTCCCTCAGGCAAAGGGAGATCTCCTCTTCAAATTTATAACGTGGGCACCCCTTTTCAGAGGGTACAGATGGATATACTTGGTCCCCTCCTGAGAACTTCCACCGGAAACAAATATTTACTTGTGATCGTTGATTGTTTCACTAAATGGGTAGAAGCATTTCCGATCAGGAATATTAGGACAAGGA
>NW_020217394.1:0-3312 GCF_003070985.1 Temnothorax curvispinosus | reverse complement strand
ACAAGGACTACTCCTTTACATCCCCAGTCGGATGGCCAAGTCGAACGTCAACATCAGACGATAACAAATTTTTTGGCAAAATTTGTCTCTGAAAATCAGAAAGATTGGGATAGATGGATTCCCATGTTCCTACTGGCATATAGATCATCTAAGCATGAGGCCACGGGTTTCACTCCAGCAGAATTATATTTCGCTAGAGACTTAAAACTTCCTCTAGATTTATTACGAGGTAATTCTCCAGATGTTCAGGAGCAGGAATCTTCCGGGTATTACGTCCAAGACTTGAGGAGAAGGTTAGGAAAAATTCATTTTGAGGCAAGAGAGAGAATGTCGTTGAGATCTTCGAAGATTAAAACCTGGTATGACGGAAGAGCAAGATCGTTTCTTTTCCAAGAGGGGCAGAAAGTTTGGCTGTTTAATCCTCAAAGGAGAAGAGGGAGGGCTCCTAAGTTGCAGAACAATTGGGAGGGCCCGTATTCTATAGTTAAGAAATTAAGTGACGTAGTATTCTGTATTCACAGGTCTCCTCGGAATAGGAAGAAAATTGTGCATGCCGATAGGTTAGCTCCTTTTGTAGAGAGACATTTGGGTTAGGTTGTGGTGCGAGAAGTCTAGCGGAGCCCGAGGGTAGTGGGAACTCTTTTATTTATGTTTACAATGTTTACGTGTTTTAATAACTTTTTTTTTTTTTTTTTTATGCTTTTGTGTATTTTGTGAAAGTTGCTGCGTTTAATGTTTGCTTTCGCAGAAAGAGAGGAAAAGCGAAGAAATTTTCGACCCGAAAGAAGGCAACGTGATCGCCTGAAGTCTTCTAAAGAAGTCTGCCTCGCCCACGGTTTTCGATCCGTGGTTTTCCGTGGGACTTAGGGCAAATGCCGAGGTGAGGACTGGGGGAGTCTTGCGAGACGCAGGGTCCACGGAGAGTTATTCCCCCTCCCAGTCCGAAGACGTTCAAGAGGAACGGATCAGCGCTGGAAACAAGGGGTCCGCACCGAGCCGGAATGTAGTGGAGTCCTGCGGAGTCAAAGAGGAAGTGGTCGAAGGAGACGTAGTCTGGTTACCCGTAGCAGCAGCTCGGGGTAGGACAAGAATCCGTCTCGGGGAAGACCTGGACTTCCTGAGGAAGAGGACCCGGTGGGGAACCGTCCGCTTCAGCTGCCCTTCCGGATTGTCGGGACGACAATCTGGAAGAGGGAGGGCAGTGTTGCGCCCGTGCCGAGACACCCGTTGCGCGCTGAACTTCGTCCACGTGAACTTCGCTCGAATAGCTTCAAGTCGAAGCGCGGTCCTTAACGACGGGATTATTGATTTATTGATTACACATTGACTGGGGATTTCGCTCTGGGTTTCCGATTCGTTCGGACGTGTCCACCCGAGCTCTTTGTTAAACGAGTTCCTATTAAACGAGTTCCTATTAAACGAGTTCCTTTCTAACATAAAGAGAGTCTTTATTCCTGGAAACGGGATTACGCGCCGCGTTCGCGAGTGAGTGTGTGAGTGAGCAGCGGACGCACGGATAAGCGTAACAATATATATGTATATCCCTTAAAGTTATAACAAGACGTTGTTCAGGTATTAATGCTCGATGGTTGGTTTTTGTTAAAAATGGTTTCATCATTTCCAAAAGTTCATTGAAAACACACAAAGACATTCTTGTATATCTAAAAAACCTCTGTGGGTCGTCTTTCAACTCTTGGAATAATTGATCAAAATCTCCTTGATTAGGACGTCTAATATTAATTGGATGAACCCAGTACTTTCTATTTATCCACCGAAAAGATCGTTGTTTTTTAATTATATAATTAATGCCAAGTATTAATATTAATAATGCTAATAACTCTTCTTCTTCTTCGATATCCATTTTCTGTAAAACATATTTATATATTAAAAAAATTTTAATCTTACATTTAATATCAATTTATATATATTATCATGCATATATAATATATTCATATATACTTATATTTCTCTATATTTATATTTATCACTTGCTAATATTTTTTAAATTGCATAATATATTTTTAATACATACCACAATTTTAACTAAATTATATATTCCAACTTATAAATTAAAGTTTTTTCTTGTCAAATATTTATTATTGTACCATGTCTACAACTAGGTTAAGTTGCATGTGCTACCAGACTTAAAAATTTCAACCATACGGAATTTTCGGTGCTGCTTACTTTTCAAAATGGCTGCTTAAGTTCTCGACTGTGATTGGTCGAAATCGGTTATTGCTTAAGTTTATGGATTAAGTTTTTCTGTGTGCCATGGCCCTTCATCTTAAATTTTCTGTGTGTCATGGCTCTATTCTTTATGGACTATTTCTTAAGTTTAAGGGGATCCTAAAGCCGTCTGTAATACCGGCTTTTTTTCTTAGCACTAATCTTTTAATTGGCTTTATAGAAATGCAAAATTCTTGTCTAGAATTAAAGTACGCATCAAAATCTAGGTCATGGTGGTCAAATTTATATCGAAAACGAGAAAAAATTAATATTTTTGTTAATTTTTGGTATACGTGACGACAGTATTTGCTTTGTACAAAAATTCCACGATAAATATCCACAAAATTAGACCGGCATGACCTAGGGACAACATTTAAGAACAATATCGTGCAATTAGATCTAAGATTGAAAACCTAGAAAAAAAGATTAGTGTATATAACTTTTATATGTGCAAAAGCACATTCAGGTTGACAGGATAAGCAATATTGCGTGTGGCAAGAGATGGCGCAGTAATCGAACAAAGACAGATGCCTCTCGTTAGACAAGGACAGATATAGATATATGACAAGGAAACAGAATTAGAAATGTTGACATTACCGACGTCGAGGAAGTTCAGCCTTCACTTTAGGATCCCCTTAAGGACTTAAGTTTTTTTGTGTGCCCTCGGCTTCCGTGGCCATGGCCTTCTGTAAAGGTGAAATTTCATGGGCAGTGAAAAGTAACAGCAGATCGTACTAATTGGCTACAAAATAGAGAAGTTCTAGGAACTCGAATTTCAATAACCTTAAGGTGAAATTTCATGGGCAGTGAAAAGCAGCAGCAGATTGTACTGATTGGCTATAAAATAGAGAAGTTCTCGAGTTCCTAGAACTTCTCTATTTTGTAGCCAATCAGTACGATCTGCTGCTACTTTTCACTGCCCATGAAATTTCACCTTAAGGTGATCCTAAAGCCGTGATCTTAGCCGGTTTTTTTCGGTTTTTTTCTTAGCACTAATCTTTTAATTGGCTTTATAGAAATGCAAAATTCTTGTCTAGAATTAAGGTGATCCTAAAGCCGTGATTCTAGCCGGTTTTTTTCTTAGCA
>NW_020217393.1:0-10711 GCF_003070985.1 Temnothorax curvispinosus | reverse complement strand
CGGCGTGCGTGCGATTAGGCATAAAAGATTAAGCGTTGCGATGCAAGTCGATGAGATTACGAGATAGAACCGTAGGGAAAAAAAAAGATTTCGAGATTAAAAACCTTTTTACCCAACAAAATAAACTGTAAGGTATCTTCATTTTCCCAATCATCCTTTTCCACAAGTAACGAAACAAGTTCGATGAGATGAGAAGCGAGATTACATCAACGGATAAATATAAACAATTAGAGTCACGCGACATATCGATTGATCAAACTTCAGAAGCTCGATTCACGAAAAAACACATTAATTGACCGAACAACGCGAAAAGTAAAATCGGGGGCAAATTGGCAATGCAACATTGACAAGATATAGTCGTACAAGTAGAATTTCGCGATACTACAATGAAATTCACAATGATAGGGGTAATTTGGCGGTTGTCACGAGGCCGGGGCAAAACCATCAATGAAACTTAAAACTTACTTAGGGACACTTAGAAACGCGTGTACGTTGATTCCCAGTCCTTTGAGATAACCCGGGGCGAAGCCGTCACCCGAACAAAGTACGAGAAAACGCGGTAATCATCAAACGGCATTGACGATCGATGTGGCAACCGCGAGAACCAGTCCTACGATTCAATAAAGTCCGGATCAGCTGCAACGACCCACGAACAACGAAATAGAGTCGACGTGCTTGACCAAAGACGCGACAGGGGTTCCCAACTGGGGGAAATAGCGACCACGATAAGCGAACCGTCGATCGAGCGATCCGACGGTAAGAGAAATTGTTCGAGCGGTAAAACGGCGTAAGATTGTTGCAAGTATGATCGAGAAACCGTCGTTGGATAAAAGAGTACGCGCGAAACATGCGAAACCTGAACCGCGACGCGAGGAAGCGAAAATTAACGATATCGACGGTCAATCGCAGATTTGTCGATTGTCACGCGATCCGAGCGACCGAAGGAATACAAATTCACCGTCGGATGATACATCGAATGGTAATGAAGTAGAGGCATCGTAACCACGGAGGCGCGGTCGGACTAGCCGACACATGGTGATAAATTGAAAACGTAAATTTGACAAATATGTGTTCTAAGCAACATTGGGAAATCAATTGGACCATCGATTCATCATTCGAGCGGCGTTGTCAGGTAGAGGCATGGACCGCGAGGGTGGAGAGATAACGGGTGACGCGTAGAATGAAACGTGCGAGAGTAAGAAAACAAAATCGATT
The DNA here is from genome assembly GCF_003070985.1 of Temnothorax curvispinosus. Classification (NCBI taxonomy): domain Eukaryota; kingdom Metazoa; phylum Arthropoda; class Insecta; order Hymenoptera; family Formicidae; genus Temnothorax; species Temnothorax curvispinosus. Next base: position 9,496 of record NW_020217393.1, on the reverse strand, counting down.
AGTGAAAGTCAAATGAGAATTGTCGAATAAGTTAACAAACATGTACGAACAATAATTAATGATTGTTTAACCGTCGCGAACGAGACAACGACGTTGTAACATAGATGAATAAGTGAGCGAGCGTATAATTAAAACAATGTTAACGCAAGATTCCCTTTTCCCCGATAATATTTCGTGATTATGAATATTCGAGATAAATAAGTATGAAAGAAATGGAAGGATCGAGAAAACGGAATACTGCGTAGTGTGAAATCCATGTATTTGCGAAAGCTGTGAATAACATGTTTACATCGAATGAATGAGCCTATTGCACGCGGCAACACCTGCCTCGAACGAACAATGGACTCAGGAATGCGGAAGCGGCGAACGACCACATCTGGCTGGCAGGTGTATGGAACATCTGGCCGATGGAGATGCTCGATGGGGCGGAGCCACGACCAAGAGGGGATGCAGCCGGGAGTCGAGGAGCCCGAGCGAAATCCAGCGATCGAGGAATTCGTTGTCGAACAGTCGTAGAGTCAAGACGTCGGGAACTCACCGCTCGTAAAGTACGGCGGCTGACATTGTAACTTCTCGTAACGATCGAAGAATCTTAGACTCGGCGTTGAACGATCCCGCGGTAGACGCGTTAAAATCTTTTTCACATCTTCACTATAATCTTGTACTATCTGGAATAGAATAAAATAGAGAATATTTTACTATTTGAAAACAGTAGTATTTGAACAATTATTCGAGTGCGGGTCAACACCTTATCCTGAATACTTGCCTGATACTTACCTGATCCTGATACTTACCTGATCCATCATCGGCGATCCTACGACGCGCGGGGAGATCCAACAAGCGTTCCAGCTACGGTCCGGGGCGAAGTCGTCAGTGCACAGCTGAGGCCGTCCAGAAAGAGAGTCCGGGAAGCTGAGTCCAGCAGGCGATCCAAGATCCGGCGGCACGAAAGAAACCTGAAACAGAGGATGAAGGGGTTGAGAGGAATCAGCGAGGTCGACGTAAACCAGGTGGGGCAAATCCGTCACTAATCCATTAACATCCTTTCTCGGTTTGGGGGGTCAAAATCGAGTGGCGACCGTGTCGGTGACATAAATTGACATCAAAAATTAATTATTTGACGTAACGTGGGGAAGATCACACCTCCGTACGGTCACAACCTAACCTTTTCTTTTTTTTGTTTCGTGGAAGAAAAAAAATGCCTCGCGCATTCTACCGGGGGCCGTCCCCCAGGATATGTGGGGCTTGCATCCACTAAAAAGCACGTTGGACAACAGTTGCAACACGCGGGAGACTCGAGGTATTACATCACGTGCCACAACAGTCCTCTCGCAGAGGCGACAGAAAACGTAAACCGAACACGAGATCACACGAAGGATCAAACAGGGACACCGCAGAACCCGCCGGAATGACTCACTAGTCAAAAATTTGACACGAATGCCAACGTTCGACCGCCTCGGAGGCCCTCATGATAGTGACCGCGGGCAGTCATATCATTGAGGGACGCTCTTCATTGGCTGCGTGGCCATTCCATAGGGAACCACGGATGCCCCAAGAAAGAACGCACAGGGCCATAGGACATGTACGTACCAGACAAACAGGAACCCCTCTACCCGGAGAGAGGTTCCACATAAATCAAAAAGCCACGAGCTGCGCTCGTTAACATTGAGGGTTAGACATATACCCACTACCAGGAAAACAGTCGGACTCAAAGCCCGCATCACGCGCCGCTTAGGCGGCTATATTAATGATCACGTCCGTCCCGCCCCCAGGCCCCCCGGGGGGAGAAGAGGAGGGAGGGGCGCGAAAAGAGAAATGATCCCAAGAACCCCGCCGCAGGCCGAGGAAACCCAGAAGGACGACCACCCGCACCCCGCAGCCACAACGGGGCCTCCGGCAAACCCACTGCGAAGCAGTGGGACCGGAGCCCCGCAACACAGCGGTGAGCGGCGAGACCACGGGCGACCGACCTCCAGGGAACCCCCAACCCATCGCAGCGGAGCTCCCAGGAAAAGAATTAAATATGTATATAGATAAAACTAAATCTAAAACTATTCTCTGTTACAGGGCCATCCGGCCGCTCATAGGGAAGACCGCACGCCGACCGCCCCCAACTCACCACCCCCCAGGGATCCGGGAACGTCGCCGAAACGACGCACCGGACCCCAGAAGGAGGAGAGCCAAGGACCGGCCCGGGCTCGGGCAAACCAGGAACGACAGGAAGACCCCGTCCGCACGCAAATAAATCGCAACAAAAGATAACCGCACGCAACAAGTAAACGCCGCAATAACATCGCAGATAACACGACTATCCAGGATCAAGGACTTGCTGTTGTCTCCTTCGCTCGTCTTCCTCCTTACGCTGAAGAACGCGTTCAGCGAAGACCAAAAATGCGTTCCATCGTTCTTTCGAGTTGCAAATCCGAGCAACGATGTTTCCCAGAGAGAGATTTTGACCTATCGCAGCAGCGAGTTCACCGCGTTCTAGAGCCCAGAAATGGCAAACCTCCAGGGTGTGCTCTGGGGTGTCTTCTTCCACATCGCAGTACCGACACATTGGGGTATCCTCCTTACCAATTCTGTGTAAGTAGGTGCCAAAACACCCGTGACCTGTTAGAAACTGAGTCAGTCTGTAAGTAAGGAAGCCGGAACTGCGATCTAGCCAGTCTTCGAAACTGGGGCCGATCGCCTCTCTTGTTCTTCTTCCCGGAAGGTTTCCCTGCGCGATGTGAGCGCGCCATTGCACTCGTAGTGCCTCCCATTCTTCCAAGCGTACAGCCGGAGCCGATACCTCGTTGTACGTTCCATTCTCCTTCATTTTTCGGTGTCGGAAGTATGTCCTTCTCAAGAAATCTGCATACAAATGCAGAGGCGGAACACGGGCCAGGAGCGTAGCCGCCTCGTATGAAACGGTACGATAAGCCATTATGGTTCTTAACGCTGATAGTCGAAGCGCGCGGCGCATCCGTCTTTGCTTATTCTCGGAGGCCATAAACTCCTCGCTCCAAATGGGAGCGGCATAGAGCGCAATAGAAGTTGCCACGGAGTAGTATAGCCGGCGCTTGTTCTCAATAGGTCCCCTGAGGTTGGGTAAGATTGCGCACAAGGCACGATTTACCTTGGAAATCTTTTCGGCAACATAGTTCACGTGGGTGTTAAAAGCCCATTTCTTATCAATGTATACGCCAAGATATTTCATGCTGTTAGAAATCTTGATGCTATGTCCCTCGTAATCGAAGGTTGAGTTTCGGGGACAGTGTCCAAAGAAGACGGCCTCCGTATTAGGCCAAGACATTGATAGGCCCAGGTCTCGAATGTTTATCATGAGCCTGTCAAGGCATTCCGACGCAAGAGCGCACGCAGAGTCGAAATCCTCTTCAGCGACGAGAAGTAATGTATCGTCGGCGTAGCAAACAACATGTGAGTTGCCCGGAAGCAGGGTGCGCAACACCTGATCAAAACCTAGATTCCAGAGCGGGGGGCCCAACACCGATCCCTGAAGGACCCCCCTGTTGACACGCCGGGTGCGACGGGTGCCATCAGACGAGACATATCTGATTTCTCTGTCTCTTGCAGCCGCACGCATCACCGGAGACGACAAGGGCACCAAGAGCAGCGGTCCCGAGATGGACGAAACGGAGCCACGTCCCAATTAGTATTAAGTCCAGCGTTCGCGTCCCGAGGATGGGGTCACCGGCAGCAGCCGTTATCGATTTTGTTTTGTTTATTCTGACGACTTAGGAGGAAGGAGAGTGACCACATCCGGCGCATGAGTAGGCATAAGGTTGTTTAATTTTCAGTTACGCAGTTTCGAGTTCAATCCCGAAGGCGCGGATACAGCAGTTCGTGCGGCGGTGCGACAGGGCTTAAGCCCGCTCACACTTGCGAGACAGGGGAAGCGCTCGCGCGAATGATCGGGACGCTTCCGGAGAATATGACGTACGAGCCGTGACGACCCACGGGGCGGAAAGACGACGTCTAGCGAAATGGACGAACCGTCTGTAATTCTAGTAATTAAGCGACACGCGCGTCAAATAAACAGTTATGATTGTAAAGGCAGATCCGCGAAGCACGACACGCACGTCTGAATCGAAATCCGGCCGGAGATAAGAAAGATGGCGGACCGTCGGAAAAATGTTGAACCGACGGCACGGCGGTAAAAGAATACGTCCCTGACTAAAGCGAGGGGCCCTAAAGTCGCGCGTACGGGGTTGGCGGCGCGATGCGGGAACGCAAACCGGAGATGGGGAACCGTCCGCAAACTTGCGCTGGGGACGTCATCTGCGGGAGTCGAACACTCCTGACATCAGGGGCCACTTCGCCGAGACCGCGAAGCCGGGTCCCGAGGAGACCCGTCGGCCGGGTGACGAAATGGCGGACCGTCCGGGAAATCGCCCCAGGTGAATCATCCTCGGGGAAAAGACATCCATGACTAACGGGGAGGTCCCGAAGAACGTCCATATCCGGTCGCCGGTAAAATCCAACAACCGGCGACGAAGTTATAGAACCGTCTCGCGACCTGGACATCTTCCGCGGGGAAGAGCCGCGAAAGGCATTGTACCAGGTACGGATTAGGTGTCAGGAGGGGTCGGCGTCGTCGGCAGGCCTGGAGGAACAACGCGATACGACCACCGGGAGGTTAAGTAGGTAACCGAGCGTCATCCGCGGGGAAAGACCAGCGGGTCACACTGAATAAAACCCGGTATACTCGGGGAACAGGTCGCCGCCAATGTCCGATCGCCCGGACGCGAGATACGGCGACATGTCGCCGGAACTCGAGAACCGGACGTCGTCCACGGGGAATGAGCCCGGAATCGGGCTAAGAGGGACCACCGAAGCGGGACCAGGGGATCGCCGTCAACGGCGGAGGTCGCGATCGCGACACAGACATCTTCTTCGAGGAGTCGACCCGGGGTCGCGTAAAGGGACGAAGGAGAAGTCGTGCGTGCGGGTCGGCGTCGTCGTGGGTGGATAAATGTGGGAGTTGAAAAACCACTACCGGGGGTCCGTCTCAGGACGTCGAATAGATAGTACTCCAAGTGGAAATTTTCACCGCGGACATAGGGCTCAGCCGGGAGCGGGCAACGTATATTGTAGCTGCGTAGCGACGAACATCTGGCGCACACCTGTCGGCCCGAAAGTCGTAAACAACCATTGTTAACGCGGCGAGCGGAAAATTACCGCGAGGAGAAAGCGACCGAATACCCTGTGGTAGGGGAAAAGGCACCGTAGGTAAGGAGCCCGAGAGAGGAAGATTACTCGAGGCAGTCTGTCGGGAACGCTCGTGAGTACAACTTCTGTCTCGCGCGTATATCACGGAGTATCGTTAGAGTAATCGCGATTACATTCCGGATTGCGAATTTACCGTATCACAGCGCTCGTAACAACCGGCAACGCCCGCGAAACGCGTTACTCGTTGCCGATACGAAAGGCGAAAGGTTGGAACGTACCGAAAACGAACACCGCGCACTTTGCGAAACGTGCGACCGCCATCTTGTGCGGGAACAACAAATTGTGAACAACCACTTGTGTGAATTGACGACAATCAATAAATGGAAGAATCATTTGTAATATTAAATACGTTGTTAACGATTTTTTCCCTGAAACTTACCTGACCAAGCGGAGTGTCGCGCCATCTTGCGAAGGAGTCCATCCGGATTATTGGTTATCATCGGGTCTGCTTCGGGGGAGGTCCTGGATGAGGACCGCGTAGCGAAAATCTAAAAAGAAACGACATTAATCGTAGTTCCGGCGACAGTTCTCGGGGTGACGCGGTATCTCCTATATGCGGTGACCTTGGACGGCGGTGGCAACGGTGATCCTGGGCATCGGCGATGGGGATGAGGACCGTGTAAAGAAAACCTGAAAATAAAAGAGAATTAGTTGGTTTGTTGAGCTCTTGAGGTCGGGACTTAGCGGATTGAGCGTGTGACGCGCCATTTTGGCTCCACGTTGACACAGCCCGGTGATTGATAGCGCATACCCGAGAAGAGACGACCCAGATGGAGACCACCTAGCAGGAATTTAAAATTTAGAAGGAGTTGGGGAATCGTCGTACGCGTACTCACCTTAGACGAATTGAGGAACCATATCGTCGTTTATATCAAAGATACTTACCTTCTCGGTAGAAATAGGGCAAACCGAGTGGCGACCGTTGATTTCTAAGGACACGTAGCGTTGATTTGTGCCTCCAGTAGTACCGTCCGGTTACACCTAAGGTAATCCTCCACGATGCGCCTCAAGTATCGCGGAACGCGCTTGTTCCTTAGGGCGGCCCTGATTCTGGAGTGTTTGATAAAATTGAAGGCGTTCTTAATGTCAAGAGAGATAGCCAGAACCACTCGGCCATTCGCTCGAGCCTCGGCAATTATGCTCTTGACCAGGAAAAGAGCGTCGGTTGTCGAGCGCATCTTCCGAAATCCAAATTGATTCGCCGAGAGATCGTACCTGGGATTCCGATCAAGATGGGTGGCTAGGCGGTTGGCGATGATGCGCTCGAAAACCTTCCCAGTCTCATTCAATAGGCAAATAGGCCTCGCCTTGGGAACCTCTCCGCGTGGAGGAATGTCTCCTTTAGGGATTAATACGAGATCCGCCAATTTCCACTTTGATGGGAAGACCCCAGACTGCATACATATGTTGAAACTAGTCGTCAGTCGGTGTACCATAACAGGAGGCAACTTCTTCAGGATGGTCGCCTTGAAGCCGTCCGGACCAAGCGCCGTGTTGCCGGATCTCTTAGCCGCTATAGCTTCCTTTACCTCGTCTGGAGTGACGGGGGTCCTTCCCTCCTCACAATCACCCAGATCGATTCAAGACAGCACCCGGCCAGGTGAGAACAAATCATCCAATAGTTGGTTCAGGACTTCTGGCTCAAGGATGGAACTGAGCCCCGGAGTGGGTTTTCTAAGTTCTCCCAGAACTAGCTTGTAAGGAAGACCCCAAGGATCATCCTTTAGCGTGTTGATAAGCTCCTGCCAGGCGGCAGACTTGACGTTTTGTATCTCATGCTTAAGGTTCTGAGTGGCGGCGATATAAGCGATTCTTTTGGCTTCCAAAATTTCCAGGAGATCCCTGCGCCTGCCGCGAGTCCAGGCCCTCCTCGCAGCTATGGCCACAGTTCTCAGCCGTGCAATTTGGTCATTCCACCAGTACGCACGGTCAACTCTAGCAGCGCGCAGACGAGGGACCGCTGCCCGACACGCGTCATGAATACAGTTGTGAATCCATCTGTCCGGACCAACCCCGATCATATACTCCGGGTCACCAGGACTCACCGCGCATCTCCATTCGATGGCTTCCTGAAAAAGCCCGATGTCCATCTTTCTAAAGTTCCATTTACGGGGTTGCGGTGGTGATGTACGCCGAGTCGATGATTCTGAGATTTCGAATGAGATGCAGAAGTGGTCGGACATAGACTCCAGGTCGTCGCGAACCGACCAGCCGCGTATCCTACCGGACAAATCGGAAGAGATCCAGGTGAGATCCACAATCGAGGTCCCCTGATGGCTTGAGAAGGTGGGGTGATCACCCTGGTTCGCCAACCTCCAATCAAGTTGTGATGCAAGCTCTTCGAGAGCCTCGCCCCTGACATTTGAAGTGCTCGATCCCCAAGAGGGAGAGTGGGCATTGAAGTCTCCACAGATGACAAGCTTGTTGTTGTGCGCAACGCCGGAGAAAACATTGGATAGTTTCTCCAGAAAGTCCGAGAAAGTCGGAAAATCCACGTTGGGAGAGATGTAACATGATAAAATATGTATTTCTCCTAACCTAATCAGTACGCAGTGTATACCACGGGCCTCCAGAGTGGCGGGATGCGCCGTAACCCTATTGTTAACGAAGATGGCCGCAAGACCATCGTGGCTGTGGAACCATAATTGATGAGGGCTGTGCGTTCGGGCAGGTTCGGAAATCGCACAAACGGCAGCCCCCATTTCTCTTGAATGGTGAACAAGGAGGTCCTGAGCCTCCCTGTTGCCGTTAAGGTTGTGACCGGAACAACGATTAATGATGTTAAAAATCAAAATATAGCCACTTACTACTTGGGTTGAATTATACGGTCGCCACTGTATTTTAAGGCTCAAATACAGAAACCTCTCGCTGTTGCTATGTCCCTTCCTTTCTTCCAGCTTAATGGCCGCCGTGTACTGCGCCGCGAACGTGCTCAAGGTCGTCGACCACGCCCTGTTATAACGACGCGTAATTCCGGACGTATGGATAGGAATTTCACTGGGATCACAATTGAAATCACTTATTTTAGTAATAAAATGATTAACAATTTATTATTCTCCTCACTACAGCAATCTCCGTGTAGGAACGGACGCGTTCGCTCGATCGCGTGTATCGTACGTCAAGTGTTCTCGAACCGCCGTCTCGTATACAATTAACACTTTCGTGTTTGAGGATCTGATATCCCGGATCGCGTAATCGCTTTAAACAATCTCTCTTTCTACAATAACTCACGCTAACAGCGCAAGCAATCAACGGGATTAGCCGGCCGGATACGTGTTTTATCACGCAAGGTCTACGCCACGTAATCGCGCAACGGACTATCCGCGATGAAATATCACACGCGCTTATCGTAGGCGGTAAACGGGATAAGCAAGCCAAAGTCGAATTTGTTACGCGCAACGCTCGAAGTGTTGACGCTTCGATATCTCACGGCGAACTGTCCACGAGGGACGGGTGTGGTTCTCCCACCTAGGCGCGACGCATGCGCCGTGACGCGCAAACGGGCTCCAACCATTCTCATTGGCTAGTCGTGCCCGCGGTGTAGCTGGTACGACTCCTCAAACACTAAAAGTGTAGTTTGAACTGTGCCGAGTCGTTCTCGTTGACTCGGCATCTACACTTTTAGCGAGATGCCGCTCCTTTAGGTGCAAAGACGCGAATTGGCTATCGCCCGCGCGTGAACCAATTGCGCCGCTGCACCGCGAATCTTCGCGTAAGCGGACTTAGAGTCACTAAGCTCGCACCGAGTGACTCTCCACGTATGAAAGTCATTTCAAACGAATCCTTACGAAACCAGGTAAGTACGCGTTAATCGCGATTGTAATTAATCTTTTTTTTTTTGTTTCAGGTGTCCCGGATCGTTTGAGGAATTGTCTCTTTTAATATCACCGGCGGTGATCAACGGTAAGTATATAATAAGGTAAGTATCATAATAGCGACTTAATTTATCGCATGCATAAAGAATAATACATAAGTTGTCTTAATACCGACAGAAAAAGTTAAAAAGTTATCAAATTAAAGAATACAAAGTCAAAATGGCTCAATTCCGTGCCAAAGTGTAAAAAGAACATAAAAGTGTAACAAAGTGTAAATCAAAATAAGCATAATTGCAATAAAGTGTAGTAAAATATAAACGTACGTTTGGAACGAATCCATATGGCTCTAAGTGAAATATCAAAGTAATTAAAGTGTATTAAAGTGTAATTTGGTGTTGAACTTTCGTTGGTTCGGTTCGCACGCTCGCTGGTAACGCGCTTATGTATAA
>NW_020217392.1:771-1897 GCF_003070985.1 Temnothorax curvispinosus | reverse complement strand
AGAAAGATAAACGCATATCATTACACATGTGTGTAAAAAAATATATACAGGGTGATTCTGAACAACCCCGCGTCTTTGTAAAGACGTATTCGTGAATTAATTCTGAGACGATTTTTCCTCTACGAAAATTTTGTCCGAAGCTTACTTTTTGAATTATTGCAGAAAATATTTAGCCAATAACGGGGCGCGTACAGATGGTAGGCAGGGGCGGCGCAACTCACTGTCCGACGCGGGCGTTAAGTAGGGCGCTCGCTGCGATCATCAGCTACACGCGCTGATCAAGAGACACGGCAGTGTCTCGCGCCAAGTATAAGCGCATCGCGAGACTGCCATGTATCTTTACGTAAGAATACGACTTGCGAGTGCCTGAGCTTATGGAATCTCAATAATTGCTTATGCACATACACGGTCCCTCTCTTTCTCTCACTCACTCACTCACTCACTCACTCACTTACCTTGTAGAGATTCGATGTCTTCATACTGCTGTAGCTTGACGGATGAATAATTTCATCGTGGATCGCACCTCACGTTCTCATGTAACAAATCCACACCGAATAATAAGCCAGAGTTTTTTGTGAGTGAGTGAGTGAAAGAGAGGGACCGTGTATGTGCATAAGCAATTATTGAGATATTCTATAAGCTCAGGCACTCGCAAGTCGTATTCTTGCGTAAAGATACATGGCAGTCTCGCGATGCGCTTATACTTGGCGCGAGACACTGCCGTGTTTCTTGATCAGCGCGTGTAGCTGATCGCAGTGAGCGCCCTACTTAACGTCCGCGTCGGACGGTGAGTTGCGCCGCCCCTGCCTACCATCTGTAAGCGCCCCGTTATTGGCTAAATATTTTCTGCAATAATTCAAACAGTAAGCTTCGGACAAAATTTTCGTAGAGGAAAAATTGTCTCAGAATTAATTTAAGAATACGTCTTTACAAGGACGCGGGGTTGTTCAGAATCACCCTGTATATACCTTAGAAAGATAAACTCATCTTATTATATATATCACATTTATGTGTGGAAAAAGTATATATATACCTTAGAAAAATAAACGCATATTAATATATATTATATCACATGTGTAAAAAAAAAATATATGTATATATATATATATATATATATATATATATA
>NW_020217392.1:0-671 GCF_003070985.1 Temnothorax curvispinosus | reverse complement strand
TATATATATATATATATATATATATATATATATACCTTAGAAAAATAAACTCATCTTATTATATATCACATGTGTGTGTAAAAAAATATATATACAGGGTGGGCCAAAACGAAACAAACGGTATTTAACTCAATTAATACGAAAAACGCTCAGACATGTCAACTTTAGTTTCAATCACCAAAGTTCAACCCCATAAGAGAATGTCTGAGCGTTTTTCAAATTAATTCAGTTAAATACCAAAAAACACGCTTGTTTCGTTTTTAGTGGCCCACCCTGTATATACCTTAGAAAGATAAACTCATATTATTATATATCACATGTGTGTAAAAAAAAAAATATATATATATATACCTTACAAAGATAAACGCATATTATTACATATATTATATGTAAAAAAAAAGGAAGTGACTCTCAACTACTCTTGAGACCGCGCATTTAAGATGTTGGGTCTCCGTCCGTTTTGTTTTCTTTGTCTTCCATTTTTATGCTAAAAATTATAAAGACAATTTAAAACAAACATCTAATCTAAAACTGTAGTTTATAATCATATAAAACTGACATAAACATGACTGAATATTCATATAACTTACGTTTTCCGCTTCAGTCGTAAAGTCGCACCTGCCAGCCAAGTACTGATCTGCTTTTTAATGCTTTCATCAGTAGCATTCGAT
>NW_020217391.1:0-9211 GCF_003070985.1 Temnothorax curvispinosus | reverse complement strand
CTCTCGGGGAGAGAGCTGCCGCTACAGCCGTTTGGGCGACCATGAAGTCTAAGACGAAGCTCGGAATGGGCTTGAAAACGAAAAAATCGAAAACGGTGAAGAAAAAAAAGCTAACGAATAAACGGATACTTCCGACAGCGAAACGAGGCGGTGTATTGCCGATTCTACCGTTGTTGGGAGTTCTCGGTTCTCTGGCCGGCGGAGCGGCGGGAGTCGTAAAGGCCGTGAACAATAACAAAGCCGCGCGGCGTCAGCTGGAAGAGATGCAACGTCACAATAGCGCCGTGGAAGGTCGCGGACTTTATCTCGCTCCGTACAAATATGGACGAGGGCTGTATCTCGGCCCGCACAAACGCGGGCGAGGAGTAGCGTTGAAAATAAAAAAAAAACGTCGAAAAGACGTTAAATATGCCCGCGGGTATTACGACTAACGTACAATTGAATCGACTGGCAAGGCGTATGCGCGTACCGTTCTTCAGAGGTGTCTTCATGCGTGATTCGTTACCGATCGGCGGTGTACGTCGAAACGAGAGCGGTATCGTGAATTTGGACGATGCAGCGGGTCCCGGTACTCATTGGGTAGCGTACGCGAAGAGGGAAGATCGAGTCGTATATTTTGACAGTTTCGGCAATCTTCGACCGCCGAAAGAATTGGTGCGATATTTCGGGCCGAGCGTGACGAAGATCGAGTACAATTGCACGTCTTATCAGCGATACGATCAGAACATCTGTGGACAATTGTGCCTGCGATTTCTCCGGACGATCGACGCTAATTTAAAGCCTGACGGTGCGCCGTGGTGACTCAGTATTCGTTTACGTTTTTCGCCGACATGTCTATAACGTTTACGCTGACGGGGAAGAGCAGCATCCTCGCGGAGCACTATTTTCCCGCCGTGGATCTGAGCGACGGTGACTACGAGCTCGGTCTAACGTGTTTTGAGACTTATCACACGATTCCGAACGTGAATTCTTCGAACAATAAATTTTATTTCGACGAGGATGACACGGAAATTACGATTCCCGAGGGATCGTACGAGATACGAGCCATACATGAGTTTTTGAAACGCGAAATTTCCCGCGACGCGTAAATCGTTCCAACGATGATCATACGTCGGTCGCGAATATCGCGCGAGAGGCGACCGCTCACGCGAACAGCTACGAAGACGAGGCCGCGGAATACCCGATAGTGCTCCGCGCAAATTACAATACGATGAAGAGCGAGATCAAGTGCGCTTTCAGAGTGAACTTTAACAAACCGAACAACGTTGGATCGCTGCTGGGATTCTCGTCGAAGCGTATATTGCAGCCGAGACAGTGGCACGAATCGGACGCGTCGATTAATATTATCAACGTAAACATTATCCGCGTGGAGTGCAACGTGACCGCGGGTGCGTACAGCAACGGCAAACGTGTTCACACGATACACGAATTTTCACCGAGCGTACCACCGGGATATAAGATATCGGAAACGCCGGCGCAGATCATTTACCTGCCGATCATCGCGCGAAGCGTTACGGATCTAACGATACGCGTCACGGATCAAGACGGACGATTGCTCGATTTTCGAGGAGAAGAGATCACCGTCAGATTGCACGTACGACGACTACAGCGATAACGCGCGACGTGTGACATGCTCGTGTTGAACGACTCGGAGCACGCGACAGATAAGAATATCTTTACGACTGCGACGATCGACGATATCATCAAATCGACATTCGGTAGCGTTAAAACAGAGACGAAAACAGAGACGAGAAAGAAGCTCAACGCATCGAACGTTAAATTTTTACAATCTCTGGGATTCGCGGTACGAAACATCTGAACGATGACTGAAATTCTTAACATCGGAGGCGAGCCGGTCTTTGACGATCGCATCGTCAAGATCGAGACTCACACGTACAACCCGTACGCCAACACAACGTTCGAGTATAGCGACGAGATACGATTACCTATACAACAGCAGGATCTGTATACGTTGCCGTGCGAAAGTTTTCTCTACGTCGAAGGAACATTGACGGTGACCAGAGCAGCCGGCCAAGCCGATAACGTGGTATTGGGGAATAATTGCGTCGCGTTCATGTTCGATGAAATTCGATACGAGCTTGACGGTGTGGAGATTGATCACTGCAGAAACGTAGGAATAACCAGCACGCTCAAGAACTACGTTACGGTATCGTCTGACAGAAGCGTGATCCTGCGAAACGCGGGCTGGGAACCGCATAATAACGCGAACGGATACTTCAATTTCTGCGTACCGCTCAACCTGTTACTGGGATTTTGCGAGGATTACAAACGCGTGGTGATCAACGCTCGTCACGAATTAATCTTGATACGATCGCGCACCGACAACAATTGTCTGTTGGGAAGTCTCGCGTTGGAGCCTACTGTCAAACTACTCAAGATACAGTGGCGAATGCCTCACGTGGTATTGAGCGAGGTCAACAAGCTGTCGATGCTGCGCGCCTTGAAAAACGGACGATATCTAAGTATGGGTTTCCGTTCGTGGGATCTGTACGAGTATCCCCTGTTGCAGAACACGACCAAGCACTCGTGGGCCATTAAGACCGCGACTCAGCTCGAGAAACCGCGATACGTCGTCTTCGCTCTGCAAACGGGTCGGAAGAACGTCATGTCCGCGGACACGAGCCGATTCGACGACTGCAAATTGACCAACGTGAAACTCTACCTAAACTCGGAAGTCTATCCGTACGACGATTTGAATTTGGACTTTGGTAAACACAGATGGGCGATTCTGTACGATATATACGCGCGTTTCTGCAAGGGCTATTACGGATACGAATATCTCGAGCCGAGTCTCACCGTTTCAACTTTTCTACGTAACGGCCCGTTCGTGATCATTGATTGCTCTCGACAAAACGAATCCGTCAAAAACGCCACCGTGGATGTCAGACTAGAATTCGATTGCATGGAGAACGTACCGCCGAATACCTCTGCGTACTGTCTTATCATACATGATTGCGTGATCGAGTACAATCCGTTGACCAACGTAGTGCGCAAAATAGTCTGAGTGTTCGCGGCAACGTCGACGAAAATTTTTTCTCTCTTTAACTCCCGATACAAATTTATGAGAGGGGAAAAAGAGGGGAGCAGGATATAAAAATCAGAGTGTCGCGAAACGCGCGTCATTCCTCTCGATTCACGCATCGAAGAAAGAGAGATATTTCTTCATGTTTGCACCAACGTTCGTCGACCTGCAAGGTTTCGTCGTCGGGATGAAATTTGTCGTCAAGGAGGTGGCGGTGCTGAGAAACGGGGCCGTTCTGGCGCATTACATCTTTATATGCCCCATGCCGTGGAATCTCCTCACAAAATCCGACAAATCGTGCGCTTCCTGGTTGATTCGCAATCACCATGGATTACGATGGGAAGACGGAAACGTGTCGTACAGCAAGGTGAAGCGTTTAATTACATCAGCGGTGCTCGGTGAGGAAGAGGACAACGACGACGACGACGACGAGATGCCGACTCTCGTGTACGTCAAGGGATGCCAGAAACGATAATGGCTGGTAGATCTGCTTGAGAGTAAAGCGAGAAAAAACCTAAACATCGAGACTCTGGATGCGGATTACGAAGATATCGAATCTTTAAATAATCTAGATGTTACTGTTATTTGTCAAGGATAATCGGGATAAAGGCGTTAAACACAAAGACGTTGATTGCAGCAACGATAAAAGGCTGTATTTTAATTTTGACAAAATCTTCGTACAGAGACGCGCACGCTCGTAACCGTTGCAGGGGACTGACTCTTACTACTGCTTCGCCACTTCTCACACGCAGAATTACCACCCTAAGCCTAGGAACTTTTTTAACATCGGATCGTAGTGGATGATCGGTGGTAACTTACTTCGTCGTGGCGACAGTGACTACCTAGTATTGCCAACTTAAATCTAGAACTCTTTTAACATCCTCCCAACTTTAGATATTCACGTTTCACAAATGGAGAGAATATCTAAAGAAGCAATAAAACGAGATAAGGATTAAAGTTTTTTAACAGGTTTAACAGTGTGTCCACTTCTAGTTTTGTAAGGGACAATAGGATCATTACTATCACTTAACTCTACTCCGTTAGGCACCTGTTTTGACTTGTCAACGCTTTGCCGAATGACTGTCTTAGGCTTAACTCTCTTATCATAGATTTTACGTAACTCCTCTGGATCCGTATCAACGTCTACCTCCAAACAATATAATCTCTGAACTGGTCGCACTACTTGTCCCGTCGCAGTAATTAAACGCACGACCCTCACAATTCCGTCTTTTCCTGGGAAAAGTTCTATTACTCGGCCTAGTGGCCATTCGAGCCTCTTTGTACAATCGTTACCGATAAGTACGATGTCACCAACTTTTATCTGACGGTCATCGGTTAATTTTTTGGCAGATGCATATTTTAGCTGCCCGAGATACTCCGATCTAAATCTTTTACGCAACTCTTTTTTGAGAAATTGTCGATACTTAAATCTACCCTTCAGTTTTTCTCTGTCAATATAATCACAATCGGGTAAGCCTACTTCATGGATCTTTTGAAGAAATAAATTTGGAGTAATAGGATCAAGATCTCGAGGATCGTCAGACAAATATGTTAAGGGTCGAGCGTTAATCACAGATTCGCAATCACATAAAATCGTAAGCATTTCTTCGTAACTTAAACAAGCTTTACCAAGTATTTTTCGCAATAAACGCTTCAGAATCTGAATTAACCGCTCCCACCATCCTCCCCACCAGGGAGCACTTGGTGGATTAAACTTCCATTCCACTTTGGATACTAGACTAGACTCCTGGATTTTTATCCAATCGATTTGTTTCAGTAAATTAGAAAAACCCTCGAAATTAGTTCCATTATCGCTATAAACTATACTCGGTCGTCCCCTTCTGGCCACAAATCTACGGAAAGCTTCTATGAACTTATCGGTGGACAAAGACGACACGAGTTCCAAATGTACTGCACGATACACCGCACATGTAAAAATACAAATCCAGGCTTTTACTTCGCTTTTCAAATATAGCGGACCTGCAAAGTCTACTCCCGTAATCTCGAACACTCGAGCGTCGCGAACTCGATTCATAGGTAGAGGAGCAGTTGCCACCGTCAGAGGTTTGACATTCTGTCGTGCGCAGACGACACATTTTCTTACAATACTACGAGCGACCTTTCGGCCGTGTATTATCCAATATTCCTCTCTGAGAGCATTGAGTAATGTGTTGATATGTACATGTCCTAAACGCGTGTGGAATTCGAGAATCATCATGCGGACTAAAGGATTTTCTCCCAGTAGGACTATTGGATAACGAAACGAATAGCTATCATCTCGTTCTAATATTTTCGATTTCATCCGGATCAGATTATCCTCCGCAACAAAAACATTCATGTTACGCAATTGTATGTCGTCAATTCCGTTAAACGACTCTCGCTGGATAATTGATAAAATGGTCTTTTCAGCATTATTGACCTCCTCGCTCGTTAACTTCCCAGCTAGTCTATTCTGTTTACCCGATTTGTACAATTTGTAATTAGTAACAAACCGCTTTATGCGCGCGATCGCTCTTACCACAGTACGAAAGCTAGAAACACTGGGAACATAGAAAGGCTGAACCTTTGTAGTATTATTCATTTGAGACATCGCAGACACAATTTCAGAATCCAAAATTTGATCCGTCACTTTAGCAGTCTTACGTATTTCATTTTTTATCTCGTCTTCATAGTACACTACGTTCGAGATCGGCCACTCAGATTCATCCTTTCTTAGCCACTCCGGTCCGTTCCACCAATTTACCCTACATAGCGTATTGATTGTACATCCTCGTGACGGTAGATCCGCCGGATTTAATTCGCCAGGAATGTGCTTCCAGGCCTTGCTACATGACATATTTCGTATTTCTTTAACGCGATTGTCTACAAAGGGCGCCCAAGGACAATTCCGCTGGATCCAGAACAAAACTGTACTTGAGTCACTCCAGTATGTTATTTTCTTATCAGACATCTTAAGAGAATTTACCGTAGAACACGCCAGTCTTACGGCCATACTGGCAGCCAAGAGTTCAAGTCGAGTAATCGTCATAGGAGCAACTGGAGCTACTCTAGCTTTTGCCGTGACAAACTGGACGTTGACTTGGGAAGCACACTCCACGCGTGCGAAAATCACCGCAGCGTATGCTTTCTTACTAGCGTCACAAAACACATGAAACGTTATACTAGTATCGCGAGTTGGTGACTCAAAAGCCCAGCGAGGAAAACGAAGCTCGTTTAATCGTGTCAAGCTACCGAGCCATTTCTTAAATTCGTTTTGTATTTCGTCACAAACCTCATCATCCCATTTAATTTTAGAGACCCAAGTTTGTTGCAACAAGAGTTTGGGAGTGATCATAACCGGGCAAACAAAACTTAAAGGATCGAAGATGCGGTGAGAGTAAGAAAGTATTACTCGCTTCGTAATCTTTTCGTTCATAATTGTTTCGATCGGGGGAGTTACTAAACGCAACGTGTCATCGCTCTTATCCCAAATAAGCCCCAATACCGAAATTTCTACTTCTCCCGTCTTCGAGTGCGAATTCTCCCACCCTCTGAGTTTAAACGCTCCCTCATTCATCGCGTGTTTCGCATCATACATAAATAGCTCGACTTCGGTCATTGTGTCTAAACTTGTTACGCAGTTGTCTACATAGAAACTTTCCATCAACTTCGTGAGATTCTTATCTGCGTTCTTAAACATAGATTTAATGCTCTCATCAGACAACAATTTCTTCAAATGATAATTGATCACTGCTCCTAAAAGAAAAGGACTACATGAAACACCGAAAACTACTCGGCAATGTCGATAAACGATTATTTTCCCGAGTTCGTCATACCATAAGAATCTCAGAAAGTTCCGATCTTGTTTAGTCAAACTTATTTGCAAGAATGCTTTTCGAATGTCAGCTACGACCCCAATCCTATAAGTACGAAAACGTAACAAAATAGTAAAAACAAGTTCAATTAAATTGGGTCTTCTTTCTAGACAGTCATTAAGAGATGGAAAGTTTTTACATTTAGCAGACGCATCGAATACCGGTCTTAAAGAAGTGGTACTACCCACTTTAACGACGCCTCTATGTGGTAGATAGTGTGCCTCTTGGTCGATCTCATCATCAGGCACCACCTCAATGATTCCTTCCGCTAGCCAGTCGTTGAATACTTGATCGTATTCGTCGTACAACACCGACGATTTCAGCTTCTTAGTAGTCGTGATGAGCCGCTTCTCTGCAAGCTCCCTGTTGTTCGGCAAACTGGGATGTGTCTCGACCCACGGGAGACATACCTCGTATCGTCCTTTCGCATTGACAATGACTGTTTCTTCGAAACGCCTCAGAATCTCCTCATCGTGGTCTTTGCGAGACTTCTCCATAACCGGATCGCTGATGCCAATCACATCCAGTTCCCAAAGATCAGATACACAGGCTTCACGTTGAAACATGGAAATCGCCTGCTCGGCGAGACCGTCCGTAACATATTCGGAACCTGGCCCATCAGCGTCCAGCCGAGACTTGTCTCAACTGCTGTCAATCCACACCTGAGTTGTTTAGTACGACCGGTCATCAGTTTTCCTGCTATATCTGCCCCAATGAGAATTTTGATCGGTGCAGCGTAGTCGCATTTAAACGGTCCATCAGTGAGTTGTATGTCCATCTCCTTCAATTCATCCATCCATGGTTGTTTTTCCCACAGAGGAATTTCTGCGCATATTTCCTCTTCGTCGAACACTTTGAAGTTGCACGAATAACTGTTGTCCAGACTACACAGATGAACCACATACTTCTTATGACTCTTGACCGCAGACGTAACGTTTCCGAAAAGCGAGTGTTTGAGCTTGTGTTCACTGATCGCTTCATATTTCATCTGACGAATAATGTCCTTAGTAGCGTAAGATCGAGTGGAACCTTGATCGAAAAACACCCACACTACACGTTCTTCCTTGCCATTACGAATCTTGGCATGTAACGTCTGTAAAATTACGTCCGCTTCTCTAGTTTGATTGGAATTCGACAGTACCTTTTCTTTTCCATCGTCTGCATTAGTTGACACCGTTGCATCCCCTCGGTTGATTATATCCGGACACATTATCACCACGTGCCGTCGACTGCACATCGCACACTTTTGACTACCCCGACACACGCGACTCTGATGACCGATTTTTAGACAGTTAAAACACGCATTCTTTTGTTGTAATAACGATTTTTTCTCGTCCAATGTCATTTTTCGCGCTTTTTCACACTTTACACTCGCGTGCTCTTTTTCACAGAATACACAGTCTATCGGTTTATTCGGCTTTCCCTGTGCGTGTAGGCTTATAGCAGACGGCGTACCTTTTGCTTGCTCCGAGCGTTGTTTTTGTTTCGATGTTTTGGGCTCATCCTTCTTCAAATCGAAACCGTGCATCGCGATAGATATTCTTTCTTCATTCTCTACTTCGGATCGCAGAAACTTGATCAGCTGTGTGAGTCGTTCTTCTCTTCGTTCCCCATCTGCCCCGACCGGCACTGGATGACGCTGCCAAGCACGTAAAAGTTCTTCGGGCAATGAGGACTCGACAAGCGGGAGTAACATGGCGCCGCACTTATCCGACGTGACCCCGAGCGTTTCGAGTGCTCTTAGCTGAGCCTCTATCTTATCATACAAACTAGACAATGGCATTCGATCATCCGGCTTCAGGACATTTTGCATAACTAGCTTGAGAAGCTCGCGCACGTACACTTCCACAAGCATTTCATCTCGGCCGAAACGATTCTTTAAACTCTCGATCGCACTGTCATAATTTTCTTCCATGGGAGGAAAACTGTCTATTAGCTCGGCTGCACGCGACTGTGCTGTTATCGCCTGTAGAAGATATTGGAACTTGTTTCCTTTGTTGATGGCAGCATCCTCGTGTATCTTCTTGAATTGCGACCAGAAAGGCAGCCAGTCTTTCACGTCCCCACTAAATTTTCTAAGTTCGATCTTCGGCAGTTTTATCATAGGTTGCGCACTGGGATGTGTGTTATCGACTGTCGAATTCGCATTGTTATTCCCGGTATTGTTCGCAACAGTCGATAAATGTGTCATGGCGGCCATCCGTGCCCGTATAAACTTGCGCTTGTACTCGTCGTTGCTCGTCATCTCTGCGTCGATTGTCTCTGTTTTCACATTTTCTGTCTCTATCAAGCTTGTAATATAGACCGAATTGGC
>NW_020217390.1:6650-11107 GCF_003070985.1 Temnothorax curvispinosus | reverse complement strand
ATATTAATTAAAATTTAAAGAAAAATAAAAATTATAGTCAATAATTTTATAAACTATAAATTAAAAATATTTTCGTAACATTCTTTGCAGTGTGTGTGGAGATGGGTATAGTATCGGTATTGTTAATATCAATTTAATTATGTGATTGTACGTTTCAGTTTCAGACTGCGTTTCAAGATTGAAAGTACGGCGCGTGTAATTGACGAAGCGAAAGAATATACTTTTAAAATTCACACGAAAAATTGTTACTATATAGGTGAACAAAATTCAGCCTGACCGTATTTGGCAGTTTAATTTGATGAAAATATTAATTTTATGAAATTACCAGGAAAATTATATAAAAGTTTATTTTTGAAATTTTAATTAATATACAAACATGAAACTTTCCTACACGACGGTATAAATAATAAATATAATTAACTGAATAAGTTTATTAAAGAAGCATCGCGAATTAAAATATTTATCCTTTATTTGTTCTTAAAAGAAATTTTTCATGTCATTTATGATTAAAAATATATAATTGATGCATGATTATTAACGCCGAGATTAACACAGAATCCTATTGCGTCAAGAAGTTGCAACTATAATACATATACCATTCAGAATTTATGAATTATTTTTTAATTATGTATTTGAAGTTAAGGGTTTTTTTTAAATATTAATCGCAATATTAATCAGATGGCAAAGTCAATTAAAAATAGCGAATATTAAAAATAAAAATGATACAATTTTTACTTTTGACATCCGGCCGCTATATGGCTCCGACATTTTTAATTTATCAACTGAATTTAACATCAGATTAATATTTAGCAACCTAAAAAACTCTTAAATTTGAATAACAAAAAATTTCATAGTTTCTTAATTAATCGTCTATGCGTAAGTCGCAACTTTGATGCAATAGACTCTATGTTAATCATCAATATCTTTTTAACTACAATTGACATAACAAATTTCTTTTAAGGGCTGAAAGTCCTAACAGTTAATTAACATACTTAATTTTGATTGCAAAATATAACTTGTCTAACACGTCACGCGGAGTTTTCGGCTTAGGGATCAGTGCTTTGATTCTACAACTATTAACAACAATTCGTTATCATTATATTGTCGTTGCGCAGCTTTTTTATCATATATATATTATATCTGCACAGCGATAATATAACAATGATAACGAAACTGTAGTTATAAGAGTTACAGCGACTTCGTCCGAAAATGACCTGCTTTATCAAGAACGTAGTTACTGCATTGGCCGCTACACGGTATGGTGCTGAAACCAGTGAGAAATGCTGGTCTCGTCTCAACCCGGACCTTTGGCTATCTGTCTATTAATCTGTGATATTATTGTAAAATTATTTCCACCAGGGGAGAGCCAGATAGGCAGGCTTGCCGGTTCTCAAGTTACAAGCAGATGTTGTTTCGACACGGACGCCGTAGACCCACGTATGCAGCTAGAGGGTTAAAGTAACCCCTGTTTTTTTTTTAATAATTTTAGCACGATACCGTCGGCATTTGCGTAATCTGATGTGCATCATAGGGAGGTTGCTCGGTCGGATTTTGCAAACATCGTGTATGTATGTGTATGTGTATATGTGTATTGTACGTGTATGTGTACGGAGTGTACATGTGTGTATGTGTGTACATGTAGAGATTTTTTTTTAATAAGAAGTGTTGTCACCTCTTCGCCATATTACCTCGCGCAATAATCTTGATCTCATATTGATGCTTTTTTTTTCTACATCAGATTGAGAAATTTCATTCCAAATTTGACGCAGTGCCTTTTCTGATGTAAAAAAAATGCATCAATATGAGATCAAGATTGCGCGAGGTGAAAAGGTGGCAACACTTCTTATTAAAAAAAACCTCTACATGTATACACATACACATGTACATTCCATACACATACACATACATACATGATGTGCAAAATCCGACCAGGCAACCTCTCGGTGGTGCACATTAGATTACGCAAATGCTGGCGGTATCGTGCTGAAATTATAAAAAAAAACAGGGGTTACTTTAAATTGCGATATCTCGTTAAATAATCGGCGTAGGGGTTTTTTTTTCATTTAAAAGGGCAAAGTACTTTGTACTTTGAGATGGTATCAATGATTATGTGCGCCAATTTTTTTGTTAGGTGGTGGAAGACTACAAATTTCAAGATTTGGGATATCTCAAATACGTCCTTATTCAAAGCTGACCACGCCTTTGAATATTAACCTGAGTAAAAATTGAACAAAAGCACCTTATAGTAGAGAGTTTGCCCTGTAAAACTTTTTTTAACTTTTTTCATGTTAATTATTTGCTGAGTAATTACAGTTTAAAAATGGGCAAAAATTTATTGAGAAAAAGGGATTTTCTAATTTTTTTGAGCAATGTATTTCATTACTTAATTTTTATTACAGATATTTATGGGAAATTTCCATCAAATCGTTAATTGTTTCTATTATGACTTCGCTACTTTATTTTTACATGGTAGTAAATCATTAGATTAGATAAGAAGATAAAGAAGTTGTAAATATTCTGTCACTTACAAACGTAACAGTGAGATATACATTGCATGGATTATATTATGTAATACAATGTAATATGAGACATGTACAATGTAAACATAGATATAGTTCTAGAAATAGAAAGAAACTTTTTACTAATTCTATTATGTTACGCCCAAACACCGAAATTGCTCAGTGAGCGAAAAAAATATCCACAACGTATTGTGGACGGTGCTGGTCGTCCAAATACTGAAATGAGATATTTTTTCGGTGTGTAGACGTTTTTATTGTCCACAACGCGATGTGTGCATTTGAGAAACGTCTATGACGTGTTGTAGATAACTTTGAAGTGCTCACAAAGCGAATTTATTTGAAGATTTATGGGAATATATGTAATCTATTTCTTTTTACTTGAAAGTATACACATGTAAGCGGGGAAGGAGCTCCCCTTGCGGCATTAAACCAATGTCTCCTCCCCCGTATAAAAAGACTAATCTAATTCCAAGCCTATTTCTAAAAACTTGAAATTAAATTAATTTTCTATGCGGGGAAGGGGCTTTGTCTGCGGCCCCCGCCTACATGTCTACTTTTAAGAGTTTTAAGTAAAAGAAAATTATTCTTCGGACTCCCCTCGATTATCACTGTCGAAGTCACAACAAAAGATTTTGGTAAATATTTGGTAGAAAGCAACCCCCAATTTCCTTAATTTTGAAATATGTTGTTGTCAAGGTCATCACCTTGAGTAATGTTGTGAAGGTTTTAGTTGGAGGTCGTTGTTTATTAAAAAGTTATTACAACAAAGAAAATATAATGAATAGTATGTAATTAATTCTATGATACAACCATATATCTATATACAGGGTGTTAAATTTTAAACGTAACAGGTCCAATATCTCGATAATTAAATGAAATATCGAGGTCCGATTTTTTTTAGGTGTTGTGGATTATGTAGTAATTAAAGATCAGATAAGCAGGCTTCAATATGTAAACTGAGTATATTTATACTTTAAAGAAGACCGTTTCAAGTGGCATAGAACCACGGTCTTACATACAGGTTTCTCAACTCGATAGAATTTCAGTGGTGGGGGTGACTTCAAAATCAAAGTCACTTTTTGTGGTGTCGCTATCGAGAGGGATGTCGGTTTGAAAGAATTGAAAGTGCCAACGTAACCTATGTTGTTCTCATTGCGTCAGACCAGTGTTGGGCATTAATCGATTAAAATTTTAGTTGACTAAACTAATCCATTAATCACTAATCGAAATTAATCAATCATTATACATATAATCGTGAATTTACTCGATTAATGATATTAATCATTAATCGGTGCAGAATTAATCAAAACAAAATAATCGATTAACGTTTAATCGTTGTATATAATTATGATTTATTAAATCATGATTAATCTAATTGATTAATTTATTGAAATTTAATCGATTAATTTTCGATTTTTGAAATTAATAATCAATCACTTATAACTCAATCACTCAGTATATTGTTTTTTAGTTGAGAACTAGGCTAAGAACTAAGTTTACACATATTACATTAACATTTTACGGTTATTTAATGGTTGTTGGACCAAAAAGAAAAAATATTACATTTTGGCATAGTTTTTGTTTTTTAAATTTAAATATTTATTTTTACACGCGCTAACGCACACCTGCACTCAGTTTAACGTTTACAATGATCTTAAAATGATCTGAGAAATTAGTCCTATATTTTCATTTAACTTAGGGATGGAAGGGGTGGAGGATAGGGAAGAAAGCTTACAAAAAAATAAAGAAATTTTCGTTATATATTTAAGGTAATATATGTACGAGTAAATACATTGTAATGTGGATATATTATCGATGGTAGATTCTCTTTACTACAGAAACATCTATATTTATTACAGTATACTTATAGATTTTGTTCACTATAGAATAATGCTGATTACAAAAGTTTTATATTAGCTTTTAATATTACTCTTCTTT
>NW_020217390.1:0-6640 GCF_003070985.1 Temnothorax curvispinosus | reverse complement strand
AAAGAAGAGTAATATTAAAAGCTAATATAAAACTTTTGTAATCAGCATTATTCTATAGTGAACAAAATCTATAAGTATACTGTAATAAATATAGATGTTTCTGTAGTAAAGAGAATCTACCATTGATAATATATCCATATTACAATGTATTTACTCGTACATATATTACCTTAAATATATAACGGAAATTTCTTTATTTTTTTGTAAGCTTTCTTCCCTATCCTCCACCCCTTCCAGCCCTAATTGTAAGTTAAATGAAAATATAGGACTAATTTCTCAGATCATTTTAAGATCATTGTAAACGTTAAACTGAGTGCAGGTGTGCGTTAGCGCGTGTAAAAATAAATATTTAAATTTAAAAAACAAAACTTTAATGCCAAAATATAATATTTTTTCTTTTTGGTCCAACAACCATTAAATAACCGTAAAATGTTAATGTAATATATATAAACTTAGTTCTTAGCCTAGTTCTCAACTAGAGAACAATATACTGAGTAATTGAATTATAAGTGATTGATTATTAATTTCAAAAATCGAAAATTAATTGTTTAAATTTAATTAAATTAATCGATTAGATTAATCATGATTTAATAAATCGTAATTATATACAACGATTAAATGTTAATCGAGTATTTTGTTTTGATTAATTGTGCACTGATTAACAATTAATATCATTAATCGATTAAATTAGTTACGATTACATGTATAACGTTTGATTAATTCCGATTAGTGATTAATAGATTACTTTAGTCAACTAAAATTTTAATCGATTAATGCCCAACACTGCGTCAGATAGTGTTGAGCAGAGCGAAAGAGAAACGACCACGCAGTTTTTTGTTCCACTCTCTGCCACTTTGCTTCAATCCGTAGATTGCTTTACTTAATTTGCATACTCTTCCACTGCCGTCATCAAAACCTTCGGGTTGAGTATATATATATTTCTTCTGACAGCTCACCCTGTAGAAAGGCTGTTACAGCATCCATCTTGTCTATTTTAAGTCCATATTTAGCAGCAAGTGCAATTAGAAAACGTATAGAGGTATGTCTGACTACTGGAGAGTACGTTTCAGAGTAGTCAATACCGTATTGTTGAGAACATCCTTTCGCGACTAAGCGCGCTTTGTACCGTATAACGTTTCCTTCTGCATCTCGCTTGGTTTTAAAGATCCATTTTGATTTAATGGATTTTTTATCAGATGGAGGTTGAACCAATTTCCAAGTTGCATTTTCTGCTAATGATTCCATCTCTTCACTCATTGCTGCTTTCCATTTTTCGCAATCCGTTCTTTCCATAGCTTCTTTAACAGTAACCGGATCAGTATCTTCTTCGATCCTAGCTGAATGACATATAAAATCATCGAAGTTTTTAGGTTTAGGCTTTCGTGATGATTGTCGCGGCTCATTCAATGGTGGGACATCTATGTTGCAACTCACAGTTGGTTCGTTTATATCGTCATTTTCATTTTCGACTGAGTGGAACGAATCCTCTTCTTCATTATCTTCAATTCCTTCCTCGGGTACAATGGTATCTGCATTTTCCGTGACGTCATCTTCATTGTCGATTTTAACTGGAAAGAGATCCCTCACTGAATTGATATCCTCTTCAATGTTGAACTTGGTGCTCGACTCGTCATTATTTTCCAAGAAAACTACATCTTGACTGATTGTGATCTTCTTTGAGATAGGATTTATACAACGATATCCTTTTGTGGTTTCACTATATCCAATGAATCTCAATTTTTGAGATTTACGATCCCACTTGCATCGTTTTGGCTTCGGTATATGCACCATCACTGATGAACCAAAAATCTTCAAATGACTGACATCTACCTTCTGGTTTGTCCACACCTCTTCAGGAGTTTGCCCTTGCAAAACAAAACTTACCGAACGATTAACAACATACGCAGCAGTATTTATGGCCTCAGCCCAATAGAATTTTTCGAGTTTGCCATCAAAAATCATGCACTTGGCCTTTTCTACAAGCGTACGGTTCATTCTTTCCGCCACTCCGTTTTGCTCGGGAGTATAGGGTACAGTCGTCTGATGTTCAATGCCATGTGTTCGAAGGAATGCCTCAAATTCTTCGCTGCAATACTCCTTGCCATTGTCAGTTCTAATCGACTTGATCTTCCTTTCAGTTTGAGTTTCTATGAACTGCTTAAATTCTTTGAATTTTATTAGTGCTTCAGATTTCGCTTTCAAACAATACACGAATACCTTTCGAGAATGGTCGTCAACAAATGTTATGAAATACCTTGCTCCGCCAATTGATGCACATTCCATGGGTCCACATAGATCCGAATGTATTCGATCCAAAATGCTGGCCGACCGATTTACACTTTGAGGAAATCGAAGCCTGGTTTGCTTTCCCTCCAAGCATACTATGCAGTCCTTGATTTTGTCAGCAGATCCCTTAAAGTTGATCCCGTCAACAATGCCATCTCGCATCCTGCACAAATCTGTATAATTCATATGTCCTAGACGTCGATGCCACTTCATTATGTCATCGCTTGATGCCTGTAACGAAAAACACTTAATATTTTCAGCCTGAATTTTATATACGCCACCAACAGGCTTAACGTTTAGAATGCAGTCTTTGTCTTTGTTGTAGATCGAACATCCACTTTGATCGAACACTACCGTATTGCCCAACTTTACGGTCTGTGAAACTGACAACAAATTTGTAGATAGTTCAGGTACATGTAAAACATTTTTCACATCCACTTCGGTACCATGTAATTTGGTTGTCACATTCCCAACACTGGAGACTGTCATTTTTGAGTCATTTGCTGTCACAACACTTGCTACTGACGTCTGCTTCTTTTGACATAACCAACTATCCGATGGTGTCATGTGTTGTGAGGCACCGCTGTCAACATACCATCCGTCGGTGTCGGTATTCTTCGTTGATGTATTGGAAGTAGACATTACACATAACGCACTTTTATTTTCCTTGTCTGGCGCTGACTTGATAGACTTTTCATCCTTGTCTTTTGGTTTATTTCTACACTCAGTTGAAATATGTCCCTTTTTACCACAAGTGTAACACTTTGGTTTGCTTTTGTACTTCTGATTTTTAGCGCCACCTTTTCCGAGAAACGCACTCTCAGCTCGTTGCTGATACGCCGAATCCATGAGCTTTGATTTTATGACGTCACCGGTTATCTTAGTGTCGCTACTCTCGAGTCCCATAATCATTGGTTTGAATTGGTCCGGGAGCCCAGCCAATAGGATTGCACCGATCCATTCGTCGCTGATTTGGAAACCGATTCCTATCAACTTATTCGCTGTTCCAATGATTTGATTCACATAGTCCGCCATTGATTCACAACTTTCCAATTGAGTCGTTATTAATTTTCGCAAGAGACCGATTTTGCGCGTAAGACCCTTGTCCTCGTACAAAGTCTTCAATGTCTTCCACATCTCGGCAGCACTTCCCGAATTTTGGATATGCACATAAATCGAAGTATCGATGCACAGGGCTAGTCTGGCTTTTGCTTTTCGCAATTTATCAGCGTCGTTTTCGACACCTTCACCATCAATGATGCACTTTTCAAGCCCGTTTAACTCGAGCACATTCTGCATTGCGAAGGCCCAAGTGTGGTAGTTTTCACTGCCTTTTAGTTTCTCGATGGTTCCCCATAGTTCTCCGCCCGACGCCATTTTTCCATGCACAGAACACGTATCTTCAGATGCCGGTTATACTTTTAATTTGCAACTAATGCAAAAAAAAAAATTCACACGCGATAGACTAATGCAACAAATGCGAATAGAGAACTATTACTTGACTTTTCCTCGGACTTGATCTTTCGGCCCTGGGCCCATAACCTGTTGAGCAGAGCGAAAGAGAAACGACCACGCAGTTCGACTGTCCAACGGGAAGTGAAACTTTAATCAAGAACATACATAGATGCTCTTATAGGTGGAGCAGATAGGGTGCATGTACATAAAATGCATAGAGTATATCCAGTGTAGATACAAGTTAGATATATTAATTTCAACAGATAGCATAGCTGGCTCTTTGAGATTACTCACGGATTCGAGTTCGTCACCGTGCACGCGTTCTGTAATTTGAAGTGATGACAAAACCTTGCATTGTACCGAAGTGCAAAACAGGCTATAAAAGCTTGAAAATAAAACAGTATATATATATATAAAAGCTTATATATATATATATATATATATATAAGCTTTTATAGCCTGTTATACTATATATATATACACTATGCGCGTTTCTCTCGCTCTCACAGAACATCTCTCGATTGCAGCGATTCTAGCGGCCTCAAGCTTTCGGCTTCGTGAAGCGAATCATCCCCACCATACGAGTTGAGAGACCTGTATGTAAGACCATGCATAGAACATAGAACCTTACACGTAGGGGAGACCGGAACGAAGTCGGCCCCGGGGCGGAGTCGTTTTTGCAATTATCTCGAAATCTGTATGTTGTGTGAATTTGCCATTAATACTGTAAGCGCGGCTTATGGTGCCCACGTAACCAACGGAGCTTAATGAGGTTACGTGCTATGTTGTGATTCTTATCGAAGCAAACGTGTTTTCGCAGGTCGAAAGTAAAATTTCTTCCGCGTCGAAAGTTTGTAATATCTTAAGTATTATTGTCTCTCCGAATTTCAAAGTAAGTGATTCTAAAGAGTAATGCATGCTGTACACGAATCCAGTACAGTTTTTTTATTTTTATTGATTTCTATTATTTTATAAGCGATCAAACCTAAAACTTGTGTTCGGGGCGAAGTCGTTCCCAAGCCAAAACGAAGTCAAGAAAGCTAAATAATATATGTATGCTGCGTATGCTCGAAGATAATAGAAAACAGAGCCGATGAAAAACTGCATTTTGTGCAGGCGTAAGGCACACAAGCAAAATCGCAAGGCGTCAGTGTCATTTCACTAGAAATTGGATTTGTCCTTCTTAAATATTCAACTGTTATATTAGCTAATCCCAATTTGTTGGTTTTTTGAAAACATTTCAAAGGTACATGTCCAAAGGTTCCCACTGTGCACGCAGATGGAATATTTTTTAATCTTGGGATGATTTCATTAGAAGAAACGGAAGTAGCGGGTGTAATGCATCGTATTCTTCCTATCGCGTGAAAAGTTTGAAAACCATCTATGGTATTAACATTGTGATCTGCGTTATCAAATACGAATTGAGAAAAAGAGTGTTCTATTACTGATGGTTGCGGTTGTATCAATGATGATGCCTCGAATAACTTAATTTCGTCGTATGTAGCGCAAAATCCCAAAGCCGATAGAATATTCAAAAGATCTTTAGAACCATATTTTTGAAAAACAAATGCCCCAAGGCCAACTTGTAACGATGATAAAAAAGATTTCGGCCTACATGCTACTATAATTGCATGTGCAATCGAAATAGCTTTTGTGTTCCACTTTTTAGACTTCCGCGTTTGTTCTTCGTAATAATTAAATTTAGGAGAAGTTGTAGAGTGCTTGGTATATCGTTTTCGACGTTCTTTAAAAAGATATCGGTATATAGGAGGATAATTATTTGTTTCATATACCTCAGATCTAATGTCTTCTGTTATAATCTTCGCAGCTGCTTTCACTATTCTTAGACGCTCTTCTTTTATATCCAAATTTCGCTTTTCATACCAGTTACTGGTCAGAATTTTGTAGCCTGTGTCACGGAAGCATAAAATGAGTTTTTTCTTTTGTTTTGTAGTAAAAATAATATCGTCACCATACTTTTCTTGCAACTTTTTTTTAAGCGTATCATTTGTAGGAGAATAGCGCCTTTATACTCTTTTAAAATTTTAGTTAATGAAAACCAGGCATTCATCGCGATGTTCTTCGAGAAACGAACAAATAAAGTCAATAGCTGTTTTTGCATATTTGGTTTCGGGACGTCCGGGAACCTCGTACGTTTTCAAAGAATGAAAAAATTTTCGCATACATGAACCGTGGTATCGACCCTGGGTTGCAATTAAATCCATTAAGATGCGCATACAGTTTCGCCTCACGTATCTCCTCTTTTCTTTGCAGTTTCCAAAATATTTTTTTTAACTTGCATCGTATTGATCACGTGCACAGTATCGCGCCTTGCAACATTCTTCTTCGTTTGTTTTTTTTTACAAATTCTTCCGATGCATCCTCCGCGCAGAACAGACATGTCGTCTTAAAGTCGAAAGATGATCTCGATCTTCGGGAGCCGATTACACTAGGAACAGCTTTCTCCTTGGCTCTCAGTGATGCAATTATAAGTTTTTTATCTATATAAGATTTCCGGCACTTTACGTGCACAGTTACACAATTTAATCCCCTAAGGGAATAATTGTTTATTGTCTTTTCTCTCTCTACTGCTCTCGATGAGAGTTTTAATCCCTCTCTCTTTGACATCAACTGTATCACCGCGGGATAACGTCTCCTCACAAATAAAACACTGCTCTAAATTCATAATTTTATTTTAGTATAGGAATACGAAAACACATGCAACGTCGACCAAAGCCAATGCTATACTAAATTTTGACCTGAGCCCAGCCACCGAAGGACGTATTGTAAACAGCTGTAAACAGGACATTGTAAACAGTGAGATAATCGTTATAACTATATCTTTTCCCTTATGGAAAAATACACTCAACGTTTGGTGTTAACCGTTAAAAAAACACCA
>NW_020217389.1:0-5196 GCF_003070985.1 Temnothorax curvispinosus | reverse complement strand
TATGCACTTGTTGCTTTCATCTTCAATGGGCGTTAAGGATGGATCCTGGCAAGACGATGCAGAATCAGTAGCTATTTTGTGCCTTTTTGCTACTTCTTTTACCAGAACAGAAATTTGAAGTTTTTTTATGCTTCAAATTTTTAGGAGATGCCAAGACATATGTTACTTGTTTACGTTTTACAGTTCAGATTGGCAGTTTTGGAACTGGATGCACTGTCTCAAGGAGCTTTTGTTGGGCTTTCTTTATTCTCTGGCATGACTGAAAGTTTTAGTAGGAAGAACTGATAAGGGAGCAGTTTCAATCAAATTAGACACGGCAAAAAAATAATCAGGGATAATATTCGGGTTCAGGAGAGAAATTCCGCAAGCTGAGAAGCATCCTAAAATGCAAAAAACATGTCATAAGAACAATCAAAACAAATGCCTCTTGATGTGGCATCTCTCCTTATCTTGTGGACGAGATGCCACACTTCACAGATAACACACCACGAACATAATCTGGCAAAAATATTATGTAAACATGTTGAAAAGAAACCACATAACACGTTAAAATAGTCACTTACTTTGTAATACCTCCGCTATGCTTGTAATCGGCATCCGTATATCACTTGCGTAAAACTTTCGCGTAACTTTTTCGGCGAAATTGGCTTTAATACTTTAGAAACACGACACGCGATGTCACAGCCGACCGGCATTGATATGTTTTTCTAAGCGCCGGGGCCTTTATCGAAAAACGTCAAAAGTATAGATGTCGCTGTTACATATCGGAAGATATAAGAAATGTGGCATTTCTCCCCACGTGGCGTCTCTCCTCAATTTACCCTACAGTCATAAAAAAACTTAAGAATTATGATTTATAGAACTAAAAATAAAAAACACCGTTATAAAACATATGTCTCGTCAATATATGTGTGCGTGCACGAGAGGAGGAAGGAAATCGATTACGCGAAAGAAAGCGTATGGAATTTTAGTCCCATAGTCTATAATAGTCCCATAAAAAGTATATTTACAATGGTTCGTCTATTTACAGGGTTATTTACATGAGTTCCGCGAGCCACGGGATGTTCCGATCCGAAAATTCAGACTTGACGCGAACTACGACACCTCTCGATAATCACTATGAGCGCAAATAAAATCGAGTGCGAGTCCACGCGCGGAGGTTCGGGGTTTTATTCTCGTGAACCCCGGATCCCCGACAACGGAGCTGAAAATTCGCGGAGTCAATTGACTGTCGACCTCCCGAAAAATCAGTTAGTTTAAGTTTGGCTGATCTCGAGGTCGATAACCGATCAGCTGTTTTCGCCGACGTCTCTCGCTTTGTCTCGGGGCCTCAGGGTGCCATTACATGGAGCGCGAAAACGCGGAAGCGCGGAAGACAAAATTTACTAGATTTCCGTCGATCCGTTCCGTCTGTTTTAAATGCCTTATATTACATGGAGCATATTTTGAGCGGAAAAGCGGAACGGAGAATTATAAAATATTAATTTTTAACGGTATTTATAGATTAAAATGCTTGTATTCAATAGATAAGCTGAAAAGATAAGCATATTAATAAAAATTGCAATGAATTAAGTGAACACAATTTTAAGAAATGAATACAAATGTCTATTTGTCACTATACTGTTCCGCTTATCCGCGCAAATTGTGCTCCATGTAATATAAGGAGAAACAAGCTCGCGGAACGAACGCGTCAAAATCCGTTGTCAACGCGGATACAGTATACTCCATCAAATTTCGGAGCTGTCTAATCACATTGAAAAAGAAAGCTTTTACATACTTCGATTACTTTATTATTTTATAAAAATGGCAGTATAATATTATAGATCCAAACATCATGTTGATGGTTATTATGAAGTATCTCATGCAAGCCAGGGTACATACATACACGATAATAGCGGATTCCGCTTTTCCGTTCAAACGTGCGGGCCTTAACTCGCGGAAACGCGGAATCTACTTACTATTCTGTTCCGCGCTTCCGCGTTCGCTTTCCGCGCTCGATGTAATGGCACCCTTCAGCCCTCGCGCCACGGCTTGAACTCTCGTATTCCTGACCTTCGCCTACTAAACTACGCTGATCGATAGTTCGACGGCCGGTTCCGACTAAAGCCGACCGACCAGTATTAAAGTGACGATCTCTATCTGCCAAACAATCCATACATTACGCTGTGCATTATAAATTTCAGCTGCTTATAGGCATCTGGTAGGAAAAATTAAACTTTGGAATCAATTATTTTGAAACATACCATTCGATAGAGCAAAGTTTCAGCTTTAAGAATCTGTTTTTTGAATTGCGGCACGATGATTTTTAACGGGGTTATGAGCAATCAAAGTCAAAATGCTTATTTCTTATTCAGTCCGTGATAACTCAGTAACAAAAAATTGTAGAAACATTAAAAAAAAAAGATTTTGTAGAGAAAACTTCAAACTTTCATGTTAAAAAATTGAAAATTTTCGCAAATTTTTTTTATGCACGTAAAAGGCCCACAAAGTAAAAAGAAAATTTTCAGTTTTGTGCAGCTCGTAGTTTTTTAAATATAAAAATTACCAAACTCACAGAAACTAAAAAATAATAGTGATCTTTCGAAAGTAGAGATTTCAAGCTTTAAAATCTTATTTTTTAACTAAAATTTTGTTTATTTTTAACGAAGTTACAGCTGCTTAAATTTTGCATATTTTTAAAGAAAAATTTAGTGTTTCTTTAATTTTTGTGAGAAGTTTATATTAAACACACTTACCTCTTTAGGGTGCATCCCCATGGAGAAAGAAATAGCGGAACTACAATATGCATGCACAGTACATTTAATTGGGTGCGTTCAGCAGACACAACTGTTGAGTTCGTCTTATCAACACTCTGCGTCAATTGGTTGGTTTTAAAAGTAAGAGCTAATCATGTTCGACCGCTACTGACCGGCTTGGTCTGCTGAACGCGACCAATCTGTTTACTACCAGAGCAAGTCTTGATTGGCTGCTGCTTTTCTGGTTTCTGTTATTCTGCTAAGGTCTGAATTTTCCCTAAGTCAATGATTGATGATTACCACAGTTACCTAAATTTAAATTATTTTTATAATTTAAACCCTGATGAGAAAATTTCTATTTTTCTAAGATTTCTTATGTTTTAAATTTATAAATAATTCTGTAAAAATCTTTAAATTTCAATTGACATAAACAAATATTATTTTAATTAGTTGAATACCATAATATATAAAAAAAAATAATAATTTAAAAATAAAAAGTATATATTTGTACATATTGTAATTTTGCAAAATTAAATGTTGTTACAAAATGCAGTCTAATTTTTTAAACTAATTTTTTCTGTTTTTTTTTTTTTACAACAATTAATTTCTTTTATTATTCTATGTATAAAGATATCAAAGTATATCTAAAGGACTCAAAGTCAAGAATAAAGAGTAAAGTTACTTGTTCTTTTTTTAACAAAACTCCTTCATAGTTCTTTTTAGTGGAACTTCTTACATCTTTCCTTTTTTTCTTTTCTCTCCAAAAGGAGAGAAAAGGAGAAAAAACTTACACAATGTTACCAATTCATAAAAATTGAATTACCTAGGGAACTTAACACATACCAACTGCCAAGGTAATTCTATTTAAGAAATGAGAATTCTAAAGGAGTAGACCAGTTGTTAGTATTTAGAATCAAGAGTTTTGTACAAAAATTTATCTTTTTGTGCAAAAATAATTGAATTGGAACATCAATAAGGTATGCTATATATCAAAATCCATTATAAATACATATAAAATAATATTTAAAATATTTTTTGGAGTTCCTATAAACAAAACATTCAAAAATCGCGCCTAAAAAAACGTGCCAAAATTAACCTAAAAAAAAAAAAAATTTTTTTTTTTTATTAAAAATTATTAAGCTATTTATCTCAGAAACTATTAGTTTATTAAAAAAATGTTTCAAATAAAAGTTGTAGGACATAAAAGGGGGGAGATGATAAAAATATAGACTTGACCTTGAATGACCTTTCCAAGGCCGTGTCAATATAATCGAAGTTTTCTTAAATGGAACTCCTACTTTTTATTGCATATTCTTGTAGCCCTTGTCGAGACGTTTTCAAAACACTATAATAAAGCTTTTTTTCATCAAGGATTTCCTGAGATATTTTAAATTTTGTTATAATACTTTTAATATAAAATATGAAATACCTTGTAAAGTATTCACTTTTCGATGACTTTACCTTAATACTTTTATATATAGAATAATGAAAAGAATCTAATAATAATATAAATTTTTACATTTTGCAATATTAAAAAATTATCCCTTTAGGTACTTACGTGGATCTTCCTGCCAAAACAACATCTGCTTGTAATTTGAATCAGCAAGCCTACCTGTCTTGCTTTCTCTTCTAAAAAAGTGGGTGGAAGAAGAAATCATATACATATATTATCAGAATATTGGTTCAAAGGAGTGCAACGGCCCCGTTCGTGAGCGATATATTACTTGAATCGAATGAGGAAGAAAATAAAGGTATATTTCATAAATTAATTTTATTTTAAATAAATGTAAATTTAATTTTGAATAAATAAACTAATAATAAAGTTATAATAATGATGCAACAAATAATTTAAAATTAATAAAGATACTTATTATTCATTTATAATATTATAATATTTTAGTTTATAAAAATATAAAGAATTTTGGTTTAAATACTGTTAATAAATCTTTAATTATGACTTTAGAAATATGATTTTAAGATAATAATTATTTTTTTGCAAATAAAACGAGTTAATTAGTTTAGTTCGTAAAAGTTTTGTTTTTATCGCAGCTTATTAAAATCGTGTAATTTTAATAATAAATTCAACTTTGAATTATTTTCAGATCACGAACGTACTCAATCAAAGGAAATCGAAAAAGAAGTTAATAATATTTGGAGATACGGCGGGCAACGAGCTACCAACGCGCTTGTGCAGACAACTTTAAAGGGGGTGCCAGACCAATTTTCCAGTTAGTACAAGTAGCCAGATTTATTTTTTTATAATTTTATATATTTAAACTACCATCTTGACAAGTTACAGCTCTAATCAAATTCTTCTACAAATAGACTTTTTACTTATAGGATACTTATAGGACGTACAAAAATAAACAGCAGAAACCAAGCGGTTCAGAAGGGGGGCCTCACAAAAGAAATGAATGCACTTCAAACGAATAAAGTTTCTTAGCGATTTGCAGCCCGAAAT
>NW_020217388.1:287200-299674 GCF_003070985.1 Temnothorax curvispinosus | reverse complement strand
TATATATATATATATATATATATATATATATATATTTATAAATATAAAAATTAAAATTTGTAAATATAAACGTAAATGTAACGTATAGCGCATCGTCGATTGCCAACGCGAGACTCGGCATTCGGCGAGACGCGAGGAGCGATACCCGAAATGCATGGCATCGTGGCATAGCCGGCGCGTGCTAAGCAGCTACGTCACAGCTCAAGCGAGAAGGAGACAGCAGATCGTATGTCTGCCCTTCTCTCCCCGCTCGAAGCTTACCGAGTGCCGAGTCAGCCGTCTGGCATATCCCCTCCATCTGAGTAGTTCGGACACGAACCATAGCACGGACACGAACCATGTGTGTACCGTTACCGAGCGTAACGACGTAGTTGACGTCCACTTTCTCAGGCGGCGCGTCAGTATACGTCCGCTGGAACGGAATGATCCCGGTGGCCGCTCTCAGGTTTCTCTCTGGCTGAACGCACCCAATCACGTGATTTCTGTCATTCGCGCTCAATGGTAACTCCATCTATCTATCAAACAACTCGTGATTCGTGAACGTGAACAACTCGAAAACGTAAACAGTGGTAAACACAGTTTTGATTGCATTTCCAACGGGAATATTCGTTTTATAGAACTGAAAAGTGTAATAATTATTTTATAAAGTTAAGACTTATATTGAATGATAAAATGGACATGCAGGAGTTTTGCCGAAAGTTACCCAAAGTGGTACGTTTTTGTGTTCCTCGCCTAAAGAGTGACGCTTATTGTAGAAAATAAATACTTTTATTTTATATTTTAATTTACTAAACAGTGAATTCTTTCTTTGATTGATTAGGAACTTCATGCACATTTAAACGGTTCGTTAAGTGTGAGTACGTTGCAAAAATTATGTAAAATGCATCGCTCAGGCATTGCTTCCGATCAAGCTTGTATGGATACTACTAATTTCTCATCTTTAAGCGAGTACGTAGGCAGTATTTTCCTACAAAACACTATTGAGGTCATAAATTGTTCAATAAAGAATATACTATGTAATATTTATTTTTCAGATGTTTTAAAATGTTTGACATAGCGCATGCACTAACAATTACACCACAGGCCGTATTTGTTGCTACTTGCGACGTGATAAAAGAGTTTCACGAGGACAATGTGATTTATTTAGAATTGAGAAGCACACCTCGTGCTGTAAATGATTTAATGACAAAAACAGAGTACCTTGAAGCTATAATAAAAGCTATGGAGTAAGTAACTTGATAATGTCTGTACGTATATTTTTTAATTTTCCCTTGAGGTAATTAGTAAATGATATTTGATATATGTGTACAGAGCATCCAAATCTGAGTTTCCACAAATTCTTGTAAAACTACTAGTGTCAATTAATCGAAAACAAGGTTACGAATCTGCAGAAGAAAATATAAATCTTGCTATACAGTTTATAGAGAAATATCCAGGATATGTTGTGGGTATTGATCTTAGTGGCGATCCAACAGCAGGCGATTCATTTTTAGAGTTATTAGAAAAGTCCAGGAAAGTCGGCCTTAGTATTACGGCTCATTGTGCTGAGGTAAATTATCTTTTGGATAAGATCAACTATCTCTACACATACAAGATGTCCTATTTTAAATGACGATCTCAAGTATATCTTGAACAATACATTTTAAAGAAAAATGTTTCAGATAAAAGTTGGAGGATTCAAAGGGAATCAATAGACAGTCTTATTACATTTTGATTCTGGGACTCGTTGCCTGAGCTCATTAGTAGGGACTGAGTCAAATTTTGTAAATAAAACCTCTATTTTTTATTGTATTATCTTTCTACTAATTAATTTGAACAACTTTTGTCTAAAATATTTTTTTATTTACCTAATACTTTTTGAGATATTCAAGGAGAACTTGGTAACTTTTCCAATATTTAGCTTAGGATCTCGATAATTGTTTGTTGGAGGGAAAAGTGGTACAGGACTTCTTGATTTGATTTGATCTCAAGAATATGCTGTTGCAATAGTACTCCAACTTCTTTAAATACTTGTGTATACATGAAAGCTCCAAGGAGGTGTATAAGGAGATAAGATTGGCCCCCTTTAAACCCTTCAATTTTCATCTAAAATATTTTCATTTTTAAAATTCAAATCTTTAAAATTGTTTTGTTCAAAAGATATTCAAGGTTGTCATTTAAAATGAGACACCCTGTACAATATAGTATGTATAAATACAGGTGCCAAATGAAGTGGAAACAAACGATATTTTAAAATTTAAACCTGATCGATTGGGACATTGTACTTGCATTCATCCTAGTTTACAAGGTTCTCAACAATTGTTTAATATGTTATTGGAATCCAAAATTCCTGTTGGTAAGAAATCTTTGATAATTTCTTTTCAAAAACAGATATTTTGGTGAACGTTAATAATATGTATTATTTTACTTTTCTTATAATCTAGAATTATGCTTGACATCAAACATTAAATGTAAAACAGTACCGTCTTATATGTATCATCAATTTAAATATCTGTACAAAGCTGGACATCCTATAACAATTGCAGTAAGTATGAAAAATAACATATATTGTTAAAAATTCACTAACAAATAAAATAATTGTTTTTTTAGACTGACGATAAAGGTGTTTTTAACACGTGCTTATCAAAGGAATTAGAGATACTAAATTCTGTTTTTAATATTGGAAGAAAACAGCTTAAAGAATTGTCTATATTATCTGTACAATATAGTTTTGCAAGTACAGAGGAAAAGAAAAGTTTAACAGCAATTATCGAAAATTTTGATTAATGAATAAGTAGCTTGCGATCAGAAGAATTAGAAAAACTTTAGCACCGGTTTCAAGAAAATTGATCCATTAATAAAAAATTAAATCTAGATCCCCGAAAAATTAGAAAAATTTTAGTACCAGTTTCAAGAAAATCTATTAATAAATGAGTAGCTCGCGATCTGACGGACAGACATTAGTACTTATT
Source organism: Temnothorax curvispinosus (assembly GCF_003070985.1). NCBI lineage: Eukaryota > Metazoa > Arthropoda > Insecta > Hymenoptera > Formicidae > Temnothorax > Temnothorax curvispinosus. The sequence continues at coordinate 296,723 of NW_020217388.1, read as the reverse complement.
ATTTCCCGAAAAATTAGAAAAATTTTGGGACCAGTTTCCAAAAAATCCATTAATAAAAAATTAAATTCATCGTCGCCATCCCCCAAAAATTAGAAAAATTTTGGCACCGGTTTCAAGATAATCGGTCCATTAATGAATGAGTAGTTCGCGATCGGACATTAGATACTTATTATTTCCCGAAAAATTACGTGTATTATTTCCTGAAAAATTAGAAAAATTTCGGTACCGGTTTCCACGGTAACGAAAAATTATACACATTATGGTAATCCCCGGGAAATTCTACCTCTACTTCATATATAATTCAAAATTGAGGCGAAAAGTCCTAAGGTCAATACAATCAACACTGTCTTTTATAGCCGAGCGGCCGTAGTGTGCGCTCACGCATACTACCAGGCACCGCGGCTCACTGACGTATGGCCGGCTAAAGCGTGGCACTGAGTGGATTGACTTTATTCAATAATTACTGCTTCATTAAGCATTATAGAAAAAAATGACTCAGGACTTTTTGACTCAATTTTTTATAAATAACGCTATGTAGTAGTTAGTGGGCGGTCTTTAAGAAACACCCTATATACCGTTTAACCCAAATCTATTTATTCATAGATTTCTTTAAACTCTGTAATATTTGCCGATAGTTTTTCAGTGTAATATTTCATGTATTTTTTGTTTATTTATTTTTTTTTTTTAATCGGCCATGACCGTCAAGTAATATGTGAACAAAAGTGGTACGTAATATTTATATGTCACTCTGTAAATCAAAGAGAATGCATGAAACTCTTTCACATATTATAATTTGCACTAATTTAATTTATTATTATGTAAATTGTGATTTAAACATGTGACGTATGGTTGAATGATAATGAAGAATTATCTTGCTTTTGAAGTCTGCATAAGATGTGCTGTACTCATTAATTTTTATTATGTAAAAATATTGCACTATTTATCATCAAATTTTGTGCCAAAATATATATGAATAATTATTAAATACAAAAAAAGAGAGGAGAGAAGAAATATCTTGATGTGTGTCCCGATGTCTTTTAAGGTTTTGTAGAAATCAGCGTAAAATAGCGTGCATAAATAATTAGTGATAAAAAATAGAGTTTATCCATCTTTGTTAAGAATTTATATAATTTATTTAGGCTATAATTAAATCGGCTCGCAATCTCGGAATATTTCGTAATTAATGGCATTACATTCTATTATAGCTATAATCTTTTCTTTAATTACAAATATGTGCATTATTCTGCTTTCTTTAATATCTATATTTCTTTACATAAATCTATCCCTACATATTCGTATTATTTATTAGTCTTTTGCTATTATGGCCTTAGTTTAGAAGTATTGTTTGCATAATTTTATTTTGTACGATATATTTGTCCTGAAGATTGTAAAATAAAGATAAATCTATGTTATCTTACATCTCTCTCTCGACAAAAACTTCAAATTTTTGCATTAGGACCAGCTAGTACACGTTTGATCCTCTTAAATCTGGCTAAAGCGTTACCAGGCTCACTCTGCAATCCACCGAAGGCCTCTTTGTACTCTTTTTGTAAACGTGGACTTAATTCCTGCGAACTTCCAGTGAGAGACACCAAAGAATCAGAGTGTTCCGCTGTAGGACTCTGTTCTTCCTCGTTATTCTCGTCTTCACCAACGGGCAAAGATACTTGGAGCTGCGACAGTTTTTTTTGTCACTTGTTTTTATACATTTATATTTATATTAATGTATAAATATGTAATTTATATTAATGTATAAAAGTAATTTCTGCAATTTATTTTACGCAATATATCAATTAATTTTTAATAATCACATGATAATGGACGGTTTTAATCCGTTTTCCACTAATTTAAGCCTTACCATTTTGTTGTCCGTACGGAGATAAGAACTCGAATCGGGGTTCATGAATAATTCATTTTCGGATCCAACGGCTGTCCGGTCGGATGGCAACGTGTAGCCTCTCGATTGTCTCTTCTTCGCCTGATGCTGATCGTTATTCACCAAGAAAATTTGCCTAACGCGCTCGCGTTTCTTTTTGAAAAGCCCTTTCGAAGGAATTAGCTCAGAAGACTTATCGTGATTAGTCACGAATCGTTTCTTCAGATTTTCATTCTCCTTCGAAGTATTCGACTTGCCGATCTCGCTAGATCGATGTTGCCGCTTTTTATGCAGTTCTCTCCTTAAAGATCGCTTTTTCTCGTTTCGCTGGGAAGAACCAGCCGTGTCATCGACGATCTCGCGGATGGATCTTTTGGCTACAATCTGGCGCTTCTCGATCAGTTTATCCTTGAAATTCTGCCTCTCCTCATCCTCGTGCTCCTGATCTTGCAACTCGTCGAATCGGGCATTGTTGTCCTCGATGTCTCTTATTTGTTTCTGCACCTCGATATTTCGTCGAATCTCCTCCTTAAGCGAATCGATCTTCCGTTGAATCTCCTCCTCCACGCGTTTCTCGTATTCCACATTTGATTCGTCTTTCTTGGGCAAAGTAACTTTGCTCGTTGGTTCTTGAATCTTGGAGGAATCGCTCACCCTTGAGATCGGGTCCTTCGACCCGAAACCTTTGATCTTGGACGCGTCCTTGGGCGCTGACGCTTCGTTAAAACCTTTCAACAATTCGATACGAGATGAGACGTCGCGTGAGTTAGGATCCTTTGCCGCGATCTTCGACTCTTTTAACTTTACTGGATCGTCCGGACTTGACTTGGACGTATCGAGCATTTCTGAAATTTCCGCTTGGTCTCTCTTCACCCGAGCATCCTTTTCTTTTTTCTCGACTTCAGCCATCGAGTCTTGCACCGCAGCTATATCTTCCGATATTCCCGGTGAGTCGTCTTCTTCTATTTCCTCGTAATCCTCTGGGCCGCTTAGGGCACCACGTTTCGCGATGTCTTTCGCCTCGTAGTCATCATACAAACTCGATCTCTCGTCCTGATCGGTATATCTGTCGCCGTTTATGTTACGGGGTAAACGCAGGAGATTACTCATTTCCTCGTTTTTATCACGTGCCGTTGCCTCTTCATCCGCTTCTTCCGGTTCTTCACTCGAACGTCGCGAGTTAAGGTATCTGGACACATCGTCACGATCGAAGGATCCTTCAACGTTAGATGAATGGAGATCGACGGAGATCACGGAATCCGTGGCTTTCCTCGAAACTTTACGCTTCCCTTTCGTATTGTCTCGATAGGTATTGCCCTCTTCAGAATCATCATCCCCTTTCTCTTCATGTTCCGAGTTTATTTGTTTTGCATAACTAGAATCTCCTTTAGATTGCGATGTTTTAGCAACGGAAATCTCCCGTTTAGTTCTAGAAACATATAATCTTTCAAGCGATGTAAAATATAAAAGAATATTTTATGTGCAGAGAATAAAAGCATAACAAGTGACAAGTAGAAAGTGTAAAATCTCATTAAATCCACAACAGACGGGTAATGCAGAGCAGCCTAAGAAAATCGCGTACTGTCAATACCTGTGAGTATTATTGACGATTTTCGCGTGACAAATCAACGATTGTAATATCACGAGCAAGATGAAGACGCAGATGCAATCGTATAATCGATTTTTCATACTGCGGCGTGAAAATTCTCGCGGTACATCGCGAAAGCGTGTCTCGACGTTGCAATCACATTAACATGGAATTAAGAAGAAATTGAGTTATGTGTTCTCGCGAGTTGTCAAATCGAACCGCTATGAAACCGCTGAAGGGATTTATTGTATCGAATAATCGAATGCGATTATTTACGATTACGTTATCTTCTTGTGTTTCATCTTTTACCAATAATTTTGCATGATTTGCATTTACTTGAAGTAGCACGTTTTTCAATAATTATGACGATTTGCCATAAATACTGTAAGTTTTAGACATTACTTTAATCAAAAGTTTGAATAAGCCGACGAGTTGAGAGACCCTTATCATTAATTATCATGCCGTTCAAAGCAACGGACTTTAAGAACGCATGCATGCATGAGTCATGAGATTCACTAAAATTAAGGGCTTGAGCAGAATAGCTGACTTATAATTTCAAGACAATGTTTTATGCTTTAAATCTTTGTTTTTAGTAACGGTATAATACTGTCTTGTGTGACTTGTGTCTCACGTCTTAAACGTATATAATGCACGAAGTGTCAATATTTGCGTTACTAAAAACAAAGATTTGAACCATAAAACATTGTCTTAAAATTATAAGGGAGGGAGGGAAAGAGGGAGGGTGGGTTCCCACCCGGGAGGGAGGGAGGGAGAGGGAGAGAGAGAGAGAGAGAGAGAGAGAGAGAGAGAGAGAGAGAGAGAGAGAGACTTGTCTTTAGTGATAGTATAAATACCTTACTTTCGAAGTTAAAACTTCAAGACTAGCACTTTTTTAGTCTTTTCTCTTTTTATCTTAAATATACTGGGCGTTTAAGGAGGTTCTACAGATAATGGATGTATCTAAAAATTGGAAAAAACTTTATGGACGTATAAATTGAGATGCGAGAAAAGTGCTCGAAAAATTTTAGCATCGTTTACCGTGTAAAAATTTGCAAAAATGAATTTTGAAATCACAGTTTTTAACATAAGCTACATATGGCAGAGGGGCTCTTGGAGACAGGAAACGAGATATTAATTATATAAAGGCGACCTACCAGAGATTCAAAAAACGGAGCTCTTATAGATCTTAATCTAAGCTTTTCAGAAATATCGAGAAAAACAAGGGTTATCGCGTAAAATTTTGTAATATTGGCTATTGAAACAGGCCATATCACAGTTCACGTAGCGTGCTTCGAATAACAAGGGAGATTTGGCAATGTCGCAGCGACTGCACCCGCGCGAAAAGTGTACAGCCAGTACAGCACCACAGTATGACAGCACCTCAAACTTAAGCACCTAACGTTTACGAGCGCTTACGGAGAAGTACTCGCTCTAGAATTATGTGAAATTGTGAAATAACCACGGTCATATGAGCAGAACTGTCAAGTTCGCGACGTTACCACATTTTCTTTCATTATAAGCCGCCAGAGTCAAAGGAGCACTTACACGATATTTTTAATTATTCCTCGTTTCGACTAATATGGATATGATATAAGCTCTAACGTCATCAAAATTCACGAAAATGTTTTATAAATACTTAGAATCGATGAATTTAAAGATTTTCTCTTCATCTCTCAACTGACTAGAGAGTACCTGTAGAACCTCCTTAACCACTAAATATTAACATAAAGAGGAAAATCGCTGCAGTTTAATTTTAGGTAAGTTATTATAACATTCTCTTAAAAATGGCAATTAGCTTCATCCTAGAACAGAAATAAATAGAAACAAAAATAAATAGAAATGAAGAAGTATTTGTATGTATGTATGTACATACGTCAAGATGTACGTGCAACTTTCGATATATAAAAAATTATTACAATCCATTGGTAAATAAATTATAAACGCATTTTGTACGCACGGCGTACAAGGCACACAGATTCAGATATTTATATTTACAATACATCTATATAACTTACGCAATAATAATATATGTAATAATATATAAATGTGTCGCAAATAAAAGTAACGTCTAGGTCAAAGCTAGTTATAATTTCCGCTGAAATTGCTTTTACTTCGCTAACGTTCGATAAAAGTCTCTCGTGCACTGAGAAAAAAATATGTTAATTCAAAAAAATATTTAGTCCGATACGTGCAATTAAACATGTTAGTTAACTAAACATTAGTTGTTTCAACAATTATTAAATTGCATTAAAAAATATATAATAGTGCATTCATGTCAACCATCAAAATTTTTTAACTAAGAATTAATTAATTCAACTAATGTTTAGTTAGTTACTAACTAACTAAAATGTTTAGCATGTATCAAACTAAATATTTTTTCGGATTAACAAATTTTTTTCTCAGTGTGTATCTTATAACGCTAGAATCTATACTTTATATGCATGCCCATATCCTTCTTATTATTGATAATGTCTGATTTAATTCACCAATTCATGTTTCTCGCAATTCAAAAATGACACTTTGAGATTGCATCACCAAGATCAACAAGAGAAAGAAAGCATCAATTAAAGTCTTGCATGAAAACGGTAATAAAAGTTAAAAATATATAAAAACCGGCAGTCTATACAGACTTCACGAAATTCGAAGAAATTCGTGAAGAAATGAAGAAATGATAGAGAAATTTTAAGTTCAGTAAATAATGTAACGTGTATAAATAATATTTTTGACATATTTTTTTATATATTTTTTTAAATTATGTATATAAAAAAATATAGACACACAGAAAAAAAATAACATTCTTTTTTAGAGAATATCTTTATTTTTGACATGCAAATCTTAAAATGAGATTATATAGCGTTAATCAAAGATAAATTACTTGCATCAAAGCATTATACATAATTCAATAAAGAAAAATATATTCTTACTAGGTTTTTCACCCGCGCCCGCGTTTCGCGCGGGCTCAAAACTTTTTACTTTTTTGACGTAGAACTACGTCTTTCTCCGCGGAAGGGGGGGGGGTAATATCGGCGGGTGCACGATGCAACGCGACGATGCAACGAAAACATGTCACACTTTGAACGTTTAGATCTTCGAAACTAATAATCGTAGAGTAATAATTGACATCTCATTTTAAAGCTTATAAGAAGTCCCATTTATGATAAAACAAGTCCGAACTCTCTATTTCTTACCGTTTAGATATAGTAGCGTTAGAAAGTTTTTTTCTTGCAACGTTTTCTTGCAACGTTTTCCGCGAACTACTCATTTGTTAATGGACCGAATTTTAAAGAATTATATATGAAACAGGGGTAGAATTTTCCGGGAATGGCGGTGGTGGGGTTAATTTTTCGATATCGATTTTTTTTTAAACCGGTTGCGTAGTTTTTTGTTATATTTTCGAAAATAATAATCGTAGAGTAATAAAAAAGTTGTCATTATCGATAGCTTATATAGTCTCATTTTCTCTCTAAAGTCTATAAAGTCTCCAAAAGGGGTTACCGATTTCTATCTTAACAAATCTCCATGATTGCTATAATTTTTGTTATATCTTTGAAACTAATAATTATAATCGAGTAATAAGTAAGGTGTCATTCGATAGCTTATAGAGTCTCGATCATTTTCTCTCTAAAGTCTCTAAAAGGAGTTACCGATTTCTACTCGGATTTCTATCTTAATACATCTCTATGACTGCTCTTTTCCGTAAATTTTGTGATATTAAGGTGATCCTAAAGCCGTGATTCTAGCCGGTTTTTTTCTTAGCACTAATCTTTTAATTGGCTTTATAGAAATGCAAAATTCTTGTCTAGAATTAAAGTACGCATCAAAATCTAGGTCATAGTGGTCGAATTTATATCGAAAACGAAAAAAAATTAATATTTTTTGTTATACGTGACGACCACCACATATAAATTCGACCACCATGACCTAGATTTTGATGCGTACTTTAATTCTAGACAAGAATTTTGCATTTCTATAAAGCCAATTAAAAGATTAGTGCTAAGAAAAAAACTGAAAAAAACCGGCTAGGATCACGGCTTTAGGATCACCTTAAGCTGAAATTTGTTTTAATGAGTTTCATTAAAGGTTATTGTTTTATAGTCTTTATAGAGTGTCATTAAAGGAATGTTGGTATTAAATTTAGTGATGATTGGTGAAGGGGTTACCAATTTTTGTTTTAACAAATCTTCGTGTTTGTTCTAATTTCCGTACATTTTGTGATATTGAGCTGAATTTTTTGGTGGATAGATTATCATTAAAGGAAGGTTGATATTGAATTTGATGTCAATCGTTGAAGGGGTTACCGATTTATGTCTAAAAAAATGAAAAATTATACATGTAATCTTATATAGAATATTGTTAAAGGAAGGTTTGCATTTACTTTGGCCAAAATCGGTAACCCCTTCGGGTTACCGATTTTTGCAAGAAATTTATGATTAACACTGGGAGAAACCTGTATTGACAGGAATTTTTTTAAGGATAATTTTTATGGATAATTCTTCGTTACCGATTTTTTGAAAACCGGTTTCGAATTTTTCTAATTTTTCGGGGACAGATAAAATTTTAAAGAATTATATAGAAAGCAGGGGTAAAATTTTCCGGGGATTGCCATGATATGTATAATTTTTTGTTTCCGATTTTTTGGAAACCAGTACCGAAATTTGTCTAATTTTTTGAGAAATAATACGTAATTTTTGGGAAAATATAATAATAAGTAAGTAATTAATGTTCGATAGCGAAGTATTAATTCATTAACGGACCGATTTTCTTGAAACCGGTGCAAAAATTTTTCTAATTTTTCGAATCTTAAAGAATTATATAGAAACTAGAATTTTCCGGGAATTGCCATGATGCGTATAATTTTTCGTTACTGATTTTTTGGAAACCGGAACTGAAATTTTTTATAACTGATTTTCTTGATATGGCAATGTGTTCAGAATGTTCTAATACGTGGTTTTTTTTGTTTATATATAACTTTTAAAAATTAATCAATCAAATTTAAAAGAATTATATATTATATGAAATAGATGTAGGAAAGAGTGAAAAATATAATCAAATTAATAAAAAATTAATAAAAAATATTAAAACACTGCGCAAATTAGAATTTTGCATATTGTCGCTACATGGACCTTTACCGAAGTACAAGAGTATCCCCCCAGGATCCATGAGAATTTCTCCCACGTTAAAAAAGATGGAAATATAGTAAAAGAAATATAGTAAAAACATTTAGTATATTTTACTTCTCAAAAATTTTTAAATTAAAGAAAACAAACACAAATTTGCAAATTAAAAACTTGCATATTGCTTCCACATCATTTCATTTAGCCTATAAAGTTTTTTAGAAGGAAGCCAATTCATTATATGCTATTTGAGCAATTTCTTATAGAGAAAAATTTATGAGCTAAAAAAGAAACGGGCACAGTAACAACTGTGCCGCAAGCAACAACGTAGACCTACGTCAACTGTCACTATTTCATGTTAAAGTATTCAGCTAAGAAAAGTAGACGTAGGGCTACGTCAACTGTCACTATTTCAGCCAAAGGAAGTTGACGCGTAGAGCCCTACGTCTACTTTCCTTCGCTGAATACTTTAACATGAAATAGTGACAGTTGACGTAGGTCTACGTTGTTGCTTGCGGCACAGTTGTTACTGTGCCCGTTTCTTTTTTATTTTTTTTTAATTAACCAAGAATATACAAACACTAAAAATCATAGTACATTCATGTACAAACGAGGTACAATCCGAATATATTAATGTTTTTGTATTTTGTCGTAGATGAGGACCAAATATATGGACCTTAATATATGACTGGCCTAGACGAGCGGAAGGCTCGAAAATTCGATTCGAAACAGCCGATAAAGCGTCTTGCATCGATAATGACGATCGCGACTTTACCGACGCTCGTACAGTAAAACAGAGATGTAATAATATCCGACTTATATATGTATGTATGTACATACATACATATATGTATACAATGTTGCTATTTCCTCCAAGTTAATTATAAAGCATTATTTAGGGCCAATTTCACCAACCACAGTTAGCTTAACCGACGGTTAAAGTTA
>NW_020217388.1:269274-286800 GCF_003070985.1 Temnothorax curvispinosus | reverse complement strand
TCTGAAAATTTCGTGGTAAAACAGACCTGTCTCCAGCATCCCCTTAAATACACGTAATATAATTGCATAAAGAAATGATAAATAATGAGAATAAATATGTAAGATCTGTGACATGTACAACTTCGGCGTCTTGAGTCTTGAGAATGTTTTCACCAGTCTGATGGCAGCAGTCTAACAATTAGTCTCAGTCTACAATAGGCGTTTTTAAGTCTTAAGCCCTAAGAAATTGATCGATCACAATCAATTATTCTCTTCAAATTGAACTGTGATTGAACTATTTCTTATGACTTAAAATACCTATTGTAGACCGGGACTTAATAGAAGCTCTAACAAGTCTTCTAACAATAAGTTAGATTAGTTTTTTGGTAAATGTTTAGTATAACGCTCTCCCCTCCGATTTTCTTACAACTTTGTAAAATTGTTTATTTCTGTGTGTAAAAAACATTCTGAGAAGGAAAATCGTCGCTCAGGTCTCGTTTTTTTTAAATTTAATTTCAAAGTTTTGATGTCGGTAAGGTAGGAAAATGATAATTTACGTTTTTAAAATATTGCGCAACTTTATTTGTTACTATATTCACAAATTAAGTTGTCCGCATACTCATTAACGGTGCCATTTAGGTTAAAATTTTATGGTTGTGAAATACTGTAGTGGCCAAAATTGATAAATTGATAAATTGTGATTTTCGTTAAAGCACTGCACACACACACGTGTGTATGCACTGCTTTATAGAAGTTGTGATTTTCGTTAAAGCAGGGCACAAACACACGTGAGTATGCCCTGCTTTATAGAAGTTGTAATTTTCGTTAAAGCAGGGCGCTAAATACACGTGTGTATCCCCTGCTTTATAGAAGTTGTGATTTTCGTTAAAGCAGGGCACACACACACACACACACACACACACGTATGTATGCCTTGCTTTATAGAAGTTGTGATTTTCGTTAAAACAAGGCACACACGTGTGTATCCACTGCTTTATAAAAGTTATGATTTTCGCTCGGATTTTCGTTAAAGTAGGGCACACACATGTTTTAAGCAGATATTTTGTATTTAATTAGTAGACAGTTGTCACGTGACCTTCAAATGAAGTTGCGCAGTACTTTAAAAACGTAAATTATCATTTTCCTACCTTACCGACATCAAAACTTTGAAATTAAATTTAAAAAAAACGAGACCTAAGCGACGATTTTCCTTCTCAGAATGTTTTTTACACACAGAAATAAACAATTTTACAAAGTTTTAAGAAAATCGGAGAGGAGAGCGTTATACTAAACATTTACCAGTTTTTTTTACATGTATCTTGTATATTTGTATAACATACTGAATAAAAGGATATTATTAAAAAATTACCTTTTAAAAGAAAGGTAAAACAAGTTGCCAAGTGCATACGTCAATATAAAAAACTGTTATATATTTTAAAAATGTATTGTACAAAATTATTTTAAAATATCCAATCAAAAATATAAAATAATTGTGTATTGTAATATAAATTGTGTTTATTTCCATAAAAAGAATGTTTAGGTGAATAATAATTATTGTAATATTGTAATAATACGTGTTATAATAATATTTAATAATTTTAAAAATGTCAAAAATGTTTTTCAAAAAAAGTATTAATCATATAAATCAGAAATTTGCGCCAAATAAAAAGTTAAATATGATAAACGTTTTAAAAAATTAAACATAGTTAATAAGAAGATATAGAACATGATTATAAAAACAAACTATTTAAATCTTCAAATTCTATTTTCTTATTTTATGTTAATTTTACACAAAATTAACTTCAAAGTACAACGAAGATCGCATTCATTTTGTGTTGAAATAGTAACATATATAGTATATGTATTATTAGTGCCATCGTTTGACATATCCATATTGTGTGAAATTAATAAAAAAAACTTTGAGTGGACCATTTGGGACATGCAATATATGTTAAATTTAACACGAATTTTTCAACTGCGTAACAGGCGTTCGATGTTTTTCCTTCACAAAAAGATTTTTTATTAAAAAACTGGTATTTGGTAAATAAAGTTTGTTTCTCTTCCTCTGCGTACAGCGCGTATCATATAGTTAATAATAGTGAATACATTTTTTAATGTAAAGATAATCGGATATATCTAAATTTGTCAAGCATTGCCCCGGGCGCGGGCACATCAATACCTTCGAGGGGATGCCGCGACACAGGAGGGGGAAGAGACAGTTAAAGATATACAGTGACATACGAGAAATCGTCGCCCCTCCATAGCGCGGTCCTATACTCTTACAATGATGTTACAAATTAAATGTTTACATCTACGACTATCCGCAGCAACGGTTGTGCCTGGTAACCATCGGCTCTCGTTACCAAGGCCGAGGTGACTTCGGTTCTCGTGCTCTTCGTCCGCACGAATGTTTCATCATCATTTTACATCCCCCGTACACACGTTCGTGTGGCGCTAAAAGACGTGACTTAAAAAAGATAAACAGAAAATCGTCGCACTATTCGCGCGCGCAACAAAAAAATTATCCTTAATCTAGAAAGAAATGATGCCTTGCTAATTTGTTAGTGCGCTAAAACACCCAATTATCTGCTACGCTATCGTCGTCGCGCCGTACAGCGAGGAATCATTTAAATTTCCGTGTAATGCGTTTGATGACGTTACATGGCGACGCGCAAAATTACAAGTATACAAGCGATTATGCACGACACGTCGTATTATCGTAGAATAATGAAGGATTTAAAGATGACGCGAATCACGCGAGACGAGGATCCAATTTCGATGATATTACTGATGTTGCGCGCTCATGCTTCATTCATAATGTATCTTTTTTTTTCCTCGTAGGTTTATCTTTCATCGTGGCAGTGGCGTTTGCTTCAAGTTCAAAAAGGAAAATATACACTAACGTTTGTGCATCACTCAAAAGAATCTCTATACAAATGGTTTGCCCTCGTAATATGCATGGTATTCAAGTGTATTCCTCCATACAGCGCACGGGTTGCTTACACACATTTTCAAAGTGGTATGGTAAATCCGCGCCTCTTGGAAACTCTGTTAAAATCGACCTATGTCACTTTACATTAAATAATATTAATTATAGATATATTAATCGATCTGTATTTCAAAACCGGCAACTGAACAACACTTGATCGTGAAACGATAAGTATATCGCGTATCGTGGTCGCAGCATCACGCACGCGATTATTACAAGACATTATAGGCTAATCTTTGATTCGGTATCCCTTTACTGCCCTTTTACGAGGACGTAATTATTTTATTTATACGCGTTAACATTGCATCAGAGGTGAATAAATCCATCTAACGACTATGATAATTAACAGAAGGACACAAGCGTACATCAGCTCCATAGAGATCGATGTTAACGATAAATATTCTTCGGCATTAAACCTGTGGAAAACGAGTATTTCGTTTCTTCGTTTTTTCTTTTTTTTTACATTCGCGCTTTTTTTTTATTGAGAAGCTTTGCATACGAACGCATACGCGTCTTGTCGACTAATATATGTGCATTAACTTTATTTAAAACATACTTTTATAAACATACTTCCGTTCATCATTCATCCGCACTTTACAGTCCAACATCACATAACACTCTCGCCATATAATTCGTTCGCATACTTGCGTGCTTTAGCCAAAAATCGATTGAAGCACAAGCATTTGCAGGCTGAATCCGCAAAACAGGTTGTTGCGCAAAGCATCGTCGAGAAACGGAGATAAAAAAAAAGGAACGTTCCGAATTTGTATACATATATGTACAATCTTTGCACATCTGTATCACAACTGATAGCAAATTGTGGTCTGGACAATTTTGCCTGTATTGCGTTTGCAAATTAACAGTTTGAGCATTATATAGCGTGTGACCATTCATCTTCGATAATTTGAATAAGGTAACGATAATATTGTCGTTTAAATAAACACAAAATATTCTGTGTAAAATTGTTAAAAATAAATATCTGTGATATATACTATCGTAATACTGCTTGAACACAATGAACAATTGAAGTGTACCTACGCACACTTATTTGAATAAGCGCGCATGTTCTGTGAGTGATAGTTCTACGATAAGCACAGAAAACATATAATTAAATGATGAAAAAATTTCTCATATTTTCTCAGAAAATTTTTAAGAATTGAGACTTGTGAAAAATTCTGAAAAAATACAAAATTTTTCAGATACCCACTTTCAGAAATAATTGGATGAGGATTTTCGGAATATTTCAGTATTCATGTGTATAAAAATTTCTGATAAATAACATATATTTTCTCATATTTATTCAGATTTCTACAAAGATGTGTTGGCGGGAAAAATCTGAAGTATTTCATTATTATTTTGTCTGAGTTTTTCTGAAAAACGTTCCAATTCGTATTCGTAAAAAAGCCTGAAGAATTCTAAAAATTCTAAGAAAGTCTGAAAATTTTTTTAGAAATTCTGATTAATAATATGAAAAATTCTGAAACATTTTTCCACCAGGAACAGTATATATATATATATATATATGTATATATATACACATGTGTGTGTGTGTGTGTGTGTGTATACACCAGCTGTCGTGTAATACGATCTAATAAAAATAATAGTATTCATGTGTTCATACAATAGGAACGATTGGACATGTCGTTAAAAAGCACGTATAACTCTGATAAAAAATAAACTGATTTTTGAAGTGACGTCTTCTTTGAAATATCTAAATCTATAAAAAGAACATATAAAAGATTGCAATTATCCTGGATAACTCCGCAACGCGGTCCTACTATTTGTTGCTAGTTTTATAAACGTATCTGTACTCCTTTTTTTTAAAATGAAACTAACGTGATCTTTGTGAATGAAACTAACGTGATGTTGAAAACTTATTATATAGAAAGTAAAATCGTACTATAAAATCTATGACAAAAATCAGACTATAAAATAGAACAAAATGTTTCGTGTGAATTCAGTTAAAATAAAAGGACTCTGTTATATTGTAATGTTATTCATTTTACGGTATTACCTCATTGTCACGGAACTTGAGCAATCTAATATTGAGCAGTTATAGCAGTCGCGTAACTTATTTCGCAAAGTGAAAAAATAGTAAAGTGACATGAAGAATGGTAGAACATAAATATGGTTTGAAATTATATATTAGAATATATTGATGTAACGCTATGAGATATACACGATATTGTATCAAAGATCTCGTCTATTATTTGTATAAATATAGCAATGATAAGAATTGTGAACAGAATTGCGAACGGTGTTTAAGATTAAAAGAATAATCTGAATAAAAACAGCATGTGGGTGTAAAATCTTTGCTGTCACAATAAGAAACCTCATAATAAGGGCTTTTTTTTACTGCAAGATTATTTTATTAGATATATACCGTAAAAATTTATCCGTAAGAAAAGAATTGTGTATAACAGAATATCGAGTTGCAAAACGTGGACCAAAATATTCCCTAATGTAAAAAAAAAATCAATGCGTCTCCCGAATTCTATCGTGAGGTATCGATGTAACAAGTTTCGAAATACGAAGGGCATGATTATGTCGGATGCGAAAGGAATCGAGTCGCCGTGTAATGCTCATATATATTTGCAACAGGTGCGTTAAATATCAACTAATCGATAGCGTCTCAAAATTGCGTTTGCGCTAAACTCGTCTGCGCTCGTTTACACAGCATAAATACAAATAAATTAACAGATCGAGATAGAGTAATCCTATGTCAGAGTTTCTCGACGTCGAGGATGATTAGAGTTATGTGCTTCAGTCTAAGATCAGCGGAGGACTTGATTATTCGCGCGACGCAGGGGCTTCGCGCCTCGCTTCAATTTTTTTGTTTTTTAACGATAAAGTAAATGCCGTTTCTCTGCCTCGTGCCCGATACTCCACGATTCTTTTCCAACATTGATACAGATGTACATTGATCTATCGGCACGTGGCCGACACCCTCAAATCTTTGTGATTTACGTATAACGTTTAAACAGATCACACGCTTGTCAAATCAATCGATACGCACGTCAACACAGGCACACACTTTTCTGCACACTTTTATATAGTTACACGATTTCCAGACATGATTACGTGCTACCTTAAAATCTGCAAGTTACTCTCTAATATATTACAGAGCTATTAAACTATAGGCCTAAATTTTAGCGATCGCGCGCCGTTCTTATAATACGGAGACTCGCGGCCATATAGGAAACATTTCGTGTTAATCTTACGATACTTATTTCGTATATAGTACATGTACATGGTCTAAGCGTTAACTGCGTTTGTCTGTTATTATACTAGATACAATACGAGCGAGGCTTATTATTACGATACATCGGCCGATAATTAATCCGTCGTTAGTCGTGTTCCTTCTCTGCTTAACTCCGGGAATTTAACGCGCACTTAGATTTTTACCACCTTTCGTTCCAAAACGCGCGTTTTTGCGCGTCAAAGCATTCCGCTTAAAAAAAAGTTAAAGTTGAAAGGAAGAAACGGATTATGTATAATATATAAACGGATTATGTATAATATATGTCTATGTTAAACGAAATCGTCAGAGTTGCGAAGGACAAAAAAGGTTCGCCGTGATCCAAGGCTCTATGTACGCTATATCCCGATAAAATTCGATCATTTCGTCAAGTTCAGAATACGTTCGCAATCAGAGATAACAGCATTCCGATAAATAAATGCCTCATCGCTTAGCTTGGCACGTTGGAAGTGAACAAAATTTCCGAGCGTGTAAAAAAAAAAGAGTATGATAATCGTGTGATTGTTAGTCTGGAATCGCTAAAAGCGATGGAGAAGAAAAGGGGTTGAATAGCGGATACTTCTTAAAAAAATAGTGGTGACACAGAAATTGAGCTTTTTACGCGTGTTATCTAATTACATTTTTTCATCTTATGTCTGTACACAAGCTGTGACGCTGCGTCTTTTCTTTACATCCAATGTATTTTTACAAAATGTTGGGAATAGACATTTGCTATTAGGTCACTGGTATTTTACACGTTGATATATAGGGTATCCTGAGACTGAAACGTTACTCTTTTTTAATAAAAAATGCTTTGATAAATTCGGGATCTGTTTTTGAATGGTTAGTTCCGAAGAAACTTGAAAAAATTTTGCGCGAGCTACATTTAAATATAATAAATAATAAAATAAAATTTTAATGCCTAAAACATAGCGTGTATACATGTATTATATAATTATACTCTTTTATTTCGAATTGCACTATAAAATAATAATTTTATTTATATATATTATTAGATATTATGTGTGTGTATGTGTAAATGACAAGAAAAAACCTTGTGTGTTTTATTTTAACAAAGATCTGATTTTTGTGTGACCATTTAATAAATTGGGTACGAAATATTGAAAGTTAAATGATTCCAACGAGGAATATTCATCTAAATAGCATCGACAAAAGATTAATATCACACGCAATTTCATCAAGAAATCTGTGAAAAATTATACAATGATTTCAGATACCCCATATATTGTTTTACCGCATTTGCTCTGAGCAATCATCGAATCAAAGTGGCATGGGTCGTATGCGCGCGACGTTGTAGGAACAACCGTGGATCGCACTAATAAATCTCGTAGTGGACTAAATATACCTTCAAACGAATGCGCAGTGTAAGAACGAAATAAATCATCAAAAGGAGGGTGTGTTTGCGGATATGGAACAGTCTGGAACTTCTACCATTTTGTCTTGCATCTTTAACTTACTGAGAGATTACGGATGTATAGTGGGATTAGCTAATCAGTCTTGTGTTAGAGGCTCGTTATGTCTAGACTCAACTGCATTACGTTGCGTTGCTCGTACAATAACTCTTTCCTCATTTCATTAGGATTCATCCAATATTATTTATCTCGCGACTGTAACGATTACACGGGTTCAACCTTTTCTCGTCCGTCGTCAATCTTGTTTCTCACTGGGCTCTAAGACAGTCTACGTTCTCTCGTCTCTACTCAAAAGCATGGTGTATGCCTCTGAATTTCATAGTTTATTTCGTGGAGCAACGCAGAAACGATAAGAGCGATATCTTACGCCGCGGACTGTTGTAGCCGTTTACGGTGTATAAATACTGTGGATGATCCTATTGCACGATATGGAGACTATAAATTCATGACTGTAGATTGCACGGTGAATCTTTGCGGAATATGTCAACTTTCAGTCGAAAAGTGGTATTGGTTCGCAATGAAAAATATGCTGTATCTTCCTCGTTGGAAGATATTACAAGAGGCATATTGTAGGAGGCAAAATGCGATTTCATGTGCCAGCTCCACGAAATAGTACAGTTACGTACATAGCATATAGCCTATGTCAATATGTACAAGGTATGTCAGGAAAATTTCAGAAGCACAATAGCAACTAAAAGAAATTTTGACAGAATTACTTATTGCTCATTTCATATAAATATCTAACGCATCAGATTCAACAAAGTTCACCTTCGGAACGTCGAATTTCTTTTACATATTATTGTGATCGTTAATTTGTTCAGCCCTGAAACTTTTCAAACATACATATAGCTTTGTTTCGTTTTGTTTTTTGGATCTCTATATTTGCGAGATTGTCTAGAATGAGAAAAATACGTACTTTTATAATATTTGATCGTGTCAGAATTTTGAAATTAAATTATAATATTAATATTAAATTTAAAGATTAGACACTAATTGTTTTCATTTAAGATTTCATCATAATTACAATATAAAAAGATTAAAATAAAAGCTATGAACTTTTTGCAAATTATATCGCAAATGCTCATTAATTGTACGGTCGCTACTGAAAAAAGCCTTTCAATTTAAAAAAAAGGATCCTTACTCTCTAATTCTCCTACTATGTATCGAACAATTGGTGGATTCAGAACTCTTAGATTAACTGATACAATAAAGTCAAAAATATTAAAACAATAGTAGAAAACATAAATATAATAGAACTTTATAAATTAGAGGAACGCGATATATTTGCTAAGTCCATACACTTATTCTGAATCACCCCCTCTACACACATACTTTCCAACATATCTATATCACTATACGAGTTCAAAGCTTAAAATCATGCAAAGTGGCGACTAGGCGTAATTCACAAAATTTATAAAAGGTGGTCTTTTTGCTGTGAACAAAATGTCGTACCAACGCGGTAGTCGACCTAATTGCCACTTTGGTGTACCATATTTACTATAAACTCGGAGAAAAAATAAACCAATGCTATACAATATAGTTACAGCAGAAATTGCGCAAAAAGCGTATCTTGCGACTGAAAACGAAACAGAAAGTCTATGATTTAAATAATAAACCTGCTTAATTCTTCGATACACGCTAGATAATTAATAGGGAGAGAAGTTACTACATGCTTGTCAGTAGATATAATAATGTGCATTGCCGATGGACAACCGCCATGCTTCAGCGGTTCAATTTCAAGATTTTTTACTTAAATCGCAACTGTCTATAATAACTCCACAATAACGGCGTCTTTAGTGTAAAGTAAACTCTCCATATTAACATATACTACAGCGACAACTTCAAAAAGACAGTATCTGATATAAATATATTCGCTGCTCGTTTCCAACATGCATCGCAGCGCAACAAATATATAATTAGCTGTACACGCGTAGCAATATTAATTACATTTAGAGAGACGGAATTAAGACATGGTAACACCCGTATAAGGAAACTCCATTTGTTTGTTAGGACCTGTACTCTTAGTTAGACGTCTAGACGTTTAAAATATAGACTTATGAGTATAACTCGTATGTTAGCTAGAACACACTAACATCCCTTTCATATACAGAAAACACTGCTCAATGTAATCCTTTCAAAACGATAATCCAATACGCTCATAAATTTGGCACAGACACTGCCTTTTTGTTGGAATACTCATATCCAATTCACTCCAAGTGATAAAATTTTGTACAGCGAAGCTACGTAGCCGTATTACCGATGTAACCGTTATTCAATGTTTCCGATTTGTTCATATAGTCGCCTGTGTGCTTGTTGTTTTCCGTTTTGTCACCATTGATCTGAATATCCATAACGTCCACTGATGGAAATTCTACATGTAAAGAAGTAATCTCCTTTTTGTCGATGCCTGACATGATTTCAGGACTTCTATTTTCGTAATCGGGATCGTCCCGAAACGTAGACGGATTTGGGCTATCGAGAAAATTTCGCTTAACTAAGCTTTGTGGACTTCCAGGCTTCCCTAGAGAACCTTGACTTACGTTACTGCGGGAAGTACTTTTCTTATATATAAAAGGCGAGCTTCTGACTGATTTAAGGCTGCCGTCTACAAAAGGCGAGTTTAACGTGTCCTTACTAGATACGAGCGAATCTCCAGAGATACCAAATTCATCGAATCCAGCTTTGGGTACTTTTGTAGAATTCATGTCATGGAAATTGGAAATAGCTTTTGAGGTTTCGCCATACGAATCTGCTCCATATCGTGGACTTAAGTTATTTTTAATACTGCAAGGCTCAAAACTTGCAAAATCACCAAAGTCTTGACGTAGTGGTGAATCTTCTTCTCCCTCGATTTCTTCCTCCCGCAAATCTTGTAGAGCAACCATTTCTAGATCTCTGTTTAAATTAAATAATAAAATTACACACATTTAATCATTCAAATATGCAAATTATTATATTAATTGATATAAGATTATATACTTACTGGTCATTTTGTGGTGAATGCGAATTATTTTGATTTCGAGCTTCGATTCCTTCCGGGCTATGATAAAAGCTAACATTCTCAAAATCTTCTATACTAACTTCTTGCAATAACAGCGTCTCGATGTCTATAAAGGTAGGTCTTCTCGTGGCTCTATGATTCCAGGTACGTCTCATTAAATTATACAGTGAGTCGGGACAATTTTCCGGTCGTTCCATAACTCCTCCTTCAATTACATAACGCAATACCTAAAAAACATACAATAATTTAGAGAAACGTATAATGTAATAACCGAAGGCGATTTTGTTGCAGAATTTGTATTCACCTGATCATTTGACAAGCCTTGATATGGTTGTGAAGCTAGCGTTACCATTTCCCATAGAACAACTCCGTAACTCCAAACGTCAGAAAAACTGGTAAATACACCGTCTTTCAAACTTTCTGGTGCCATCCATCTGACTGGTAGCAGCCCCTTGGAGCCTTTTCGATAATAATCAGTTTCATATATGTCTCTTGTCATGCCAAAGTCGCCGATCTTTACAGTAAGATCTTCGGCTACCATACAATTGCGAGCAGCCAAATCTCTGTGAACAAATTTCTTCGCGGAGAGATAAGACATGCCGTCCGCAATTTCGACTGCCATTTGCAAGATATCTCTCAATGTCGGAGGATATTTGGAGTTCTCGCATACGTCCGGTCGATGACTTCTCAAATACGTCTTCAAATCGCCATTCACCATCAGTTCCATAACTACCAATGTAGGTTGACCTTGTGACACTACGCCCAGTAGTCTGACAACGTGATGTGTGTCAAAAGCCCTTCAACGAGAAAATTATAATAAATTAGAATTCAGATAGAAAAATATAATATTACTAGAGAGGAAGTAATTAATTTCTCTTACTTCATGACGGACGCTTCGTTAAGGAACTCTATCCGTTCACGGTCGGTTGCGTTTTCATTTACAGTTTTCACGGCGCACCGCACTTCCGGTTTGCCTTTTACGACATCCTTGGCCAATCCTTCGTATACCATGCCAAAAGAACCATTCCCTAATTCTCGTAATAATTGAATGTTCTTTCTGGACACCTCCCACTCGTCCGGTACGTAACTCGTGCTCACATATTCTGGATTCACTGTCGCAATAAGCCTCATACTGGGCACATTTCGCATTGATCTTTTTTTAAATATGTAGAATATTGTCAAAAAACTGAATATTATGATAAAGCCCAATATCGACCAAAAGAAAATCCAAAATGTACTGAACGTGCCATATTCCGGTATATAAAAATATTTTACTTCGGTATATGCGCCATTTCCAGCTAAGCTCGTAGCTCGTACTTTTACGGAATAATTTCCAGTAGAAAGTTCCTTCAAGACATACGAGTTGCCCATATTGGCAAAATCGCGTCTTGTAATGCATACCACCGTTGCTTTTATCTGTACAATATAGAAAAAGCTTATATTACAACAATATATACAAGATAAACTCTGAATTAAAAATTATCTTTTTTCTCCCCAAAAGATCCTTTTTTTTTAAATATTTTTTTATCAAATTCTTCCCTTTTTCTCATCGAAAACATACCTGTTTGCAGTAATCTTGCTTAATAAATAGAAACTAAAAAGTATATTACTCACATTTTTAATATCAACTCTTTTATACTCGATCTGATACGTGACTATTAGGCCATTGGGTTGAGGTGGTTCATCCCAAGATAATGTAATAGTGAGACTGTTATTCTCGCCAGAATACTTCAATTTAAAGGTGTCCGGTGGAATATTGTCTGCGCTCTCCATCGCTAACGTACGGTAGGTTTTCATACTTTTCGTCGAGCAATTTTTATTCTTATCATTTATATCATTCTCAATTCGTTCCCGGCAAGCTTGAACCTCAATATTGTACGCAGCAAAGTGCCGGAGATTTCTCATGACGAAAGTAAGATTCGTGCTGGGTATTAATCGTTCGAATATAGTGACTGTACCATTCTCCACTTTATTGTTAGTGCTTTCTCTATCCTGAACATAACATATCGAGAATCATATTCAATTTTAAACAATGTAAAATACATGCGTAATTAAATGCAGTCCATCAAATGCTATTATTGACTCATTTCGTACTGATATTTTTACTATTATTTCTATCGAAGTTAATCTCTTAATCAATTTACGCATGATATAAAATACAGGAATAATGGTCTTTAAAATGTTACTTGTAAATATAAATAAATAAATAAGTAAAGTACATAAGTAAATAAAGTCCAGTACGCAATTTATTTCTTCATTTTTATATTGGTTTGTTCATAGCTAATAAACGTTATTGATTTCAGCGAATCTGAAATTTTACCTGTTCGTATGCAGACTCTTTGGCTAGATCCGCCGCGACTAACATTTCACTAGTGTGGCGCCTTCTACGCGCGTTAGACATTCGTTTTACATAAACTTGATTATGTAACGCGTTCTCAAAGGCGATCGAACTGGAAACTTCTTTCTCACGCATCGACTGATCCATTTCACGATCTGTACAGACGCACGAATCGGATTTTGTAAACTCCTTCTCTAGTTCAGTATGCTTCTTTTCTTCCTCCGCTATGACTTCCTCTGGTGCTTTTGCTTCAGGTAACGGCATAGCTGAAAGTAGTAACAATTTATTAATAATTAATTAATTAACTTTATTTTCCACAAAAATATATCACGTAATCAAAAAGTTTAACGCACTTATATTAATTGTAACAATCGTGAAATCATTGTTCAACAAAAAAATCGTTTTGTGTAGTTTTTTGGGCGCTAAAGACGATTTTATTTTACAAAATTACTCTATCAAAAAACTACGGGAAACGTTATCCTCGTTTTCGTGCTCGAAAATGTCATTTTTTATTGAACAACGTAACTAATACTTATATAAAAGAAAAATTTTCTTTATATTATATTACTATATTGAAAAAATAAAGTGATTTGAATTACGTTCATCGCAGTAATTCCTCTGGTCGATGAAATTCGGATCATCGGGCTCCCATCGACCGACAATTCGATAATGTGTTAAATTTCCATTTTTGTGTAGCGGCGGAAACCAGGATATCACCAGTTCATTGCTAGAATTACTCCAAGTCGATAAGGCTCTGGGCGAACTAGGCGCATCCGGCAGCGTCGTAAAGTACTTGACTTTACTCTGCGCGCCTGACTTTTCCGTGGCTATGGTGTAAGTCTTAACGTAATAAGCATACTGAGTATATGGCTTCAGCAGAGTCAGTATGTGAGTGTGATAGACAGGCTCTTGTGATTCCGTGCCGTTGTGAGACTGCGGCGTCGTGCTCTCAGCGGAAACGTCCTCCACCCGCCAGCCATCACCGCCGCAAGCATCGCGGCCATCATACATTGTTATGTTCTGATTAGGTGCTTCGATGAAGTAAACAACGTAACCCAAAAGGGACCTGGTATCGTGGTGCGTAAAGGCCTTCCACTCGATAATAGCTCCCCTAGATGATTTCTTGGTGACCTTAGTCTTTAGCTCGGTGACGTTACAAGCGACCTTGTCTCCGTTGCTGCTGGATGCCACATCGTGATCAGTGAATTCTTCCAACTTGGCCTTCTCCCGCAACTTTTCGATCTCGTGCAGACACAATTTCGGGTTGAAATGAAAGAAGAGCTTAGCGGGACCTTTCTGGGACATGATAGTGATGTTTGGATGCGTGTTCCAATCCCAGAGCTCCTGAAGATTCTGATTATCGAGCACGGCGAGACTGTACTTGTTGTTCTCGAGTTGGTTACCGCGTATCACGCGCAGATTCTTCAGAAAGTTTAGAGATATCAGCGGGAAGCTGCGGACGATCTTCAAATAGCCGTCTATCTCCTCGATCGTGCTTAGACTGTCCTCGAGTTCCTTTACGATGTTCTTGCCACCGCGTATCTGTATCTCGAGGCTACCTGCGATGTGCGTACACCCGCGTAATTTTTGTGCCGAAGCGATGTTGTCCACGTTCGCCCCAGAGCATTCCTTCCGACACGATCGACCTACACACTCTTTGCAGGTCGGATTGCCATGCTCCTCGCCCTCCATATAACCCACCGGGCACTCCATCACGCATCTAGTGTCGAACGGCCTGTATGGGCGCAGCTTCACATTATCCGACGCCTCGCGCGGCTTCAGCATCTGACGACATTCCTGCTCCTCAATGCAACGCCGATTCATGAACTCGAATTTGCCCGCCGGGCAACGGTCTTTGCACTCCTCGTTCACTACTACGTTTCTGCAAACAATGCAATCACTGGCCGTCGGTCCCGTGCATCCACCCAGGCAGAACGGATGACAACATTCTCCTGTATCGTCGCAAGCTCTATTCTCGCACTTCTGATCGCATACTGTAAGAAGACAATCGTTACGTTAAAAGGAGGTGTCAAACCGCTTAAAACCGCTTACCGCGTTTCTCTCCGTCAATTCAGTAAATAATAACTTGCGAGCGATAGAATCATTGTGTTTGTGTGGTGGAATTTTAATCGGATATATTTATATACGACACTTAAAGAGATAAGGTATATAAACTGATGAGAGTCTGGGAGACAAGGAGCAAGGACTGGAAGCTATAAAAAGAATAGTGAAGGAAAAAGCAAAGAAGGAAGAAGAGGCAAAAGCAGAGGACGAGGATTCTAGGATATAAAAAAGAGAAATAATAAGAAAATTAATAGAAAAGAAGTAGAAGAGTCTGTACATACAAGTGACAGAACAATTAAGAGAGGCTAAGAAATGTTGGTGAAGTTGGCATATCATTTTCCAGCAGATCAAAAATAAAAGAGAGTTCTTGTCGCATGCAGTCGAGTTCTATAGTTCCTGATACTTTTTAAGTAATAGTTCTGGTGATTTTACCTAAAAAATAGTCGATCGAAAAAATGATCTGCTAACTTCCCGTAGCAGATCATTTTCTAGCAGATCAAAAATAAAAAAGAGTTCTTCTCGCATATAGTTGAGTTCTATAGTTCCTCATACTTTTTAGTGATAGTTTTGGTAATTTTGCCAAAAAAATCCATTGAAAAAATTATCTGCTAGTTTTCCATAGCATAGAGTGAGATGCCGACGAAATCTCGGAGTTCCGATTTATATAAAACATTTTTCGAATAGTTCTGAACATACTGAAGCATTTTCTAAAAATTCGAAGTATAGGTTCCAATTGAAAATCCGTACGAATAAACCGGGCTAACTAAGAACCAGCGCGGTAAATGATGCGCGAAAGTTTTATTTATATTTTTATTTTACATATTTTCCAACCTTTGACTGCGTGCCGACTAGATTTGTCAGACTTGAAACACAGCTCCGGTTGGAGTAGTAAAATCCTTCCCCCTTACATCCCTTAGTTAAATCGATTTGATTTAATTTTTGATGCTATTATGCATCTAAATAACTGTAAAGAAATCATTGCGAAAAATATTACCTCAGCCAGAGTTCGAACCTGAAACTTTCTTCATTCCGTGAAGATCGTACCAATTCGACCACTGAGATATATAACGCGGCGCTCGAACGATATAAATTTATTAAAAGATTATACAATATTGTTAGTGCAGGAAACTTTTTAGAAAATGCAGAAATATGTTCAGAACTATTCGAAAAATATTTTAGATAAACCGGAACTCCAACATTTTGCACAAAATATCACTCTATTCTCTCTAAGTACGCGGCGCTCGGGCAATATAAATTTATTAAAAAATCATACAACATTGCTAGTGTCGGGAACTTTTTAGAAAATGCTTCAGTATGTTCAGAACTATTCGAAAAATATTTTACATAAACCGGAACTCCGAGATTCTACACAGCATATCACTCTGTTCTCTCTAAGTACGCGGCGCTCGGGCAATATAAATTTATTAAAAAATCATACAACATTGCTAGTGTCGGGAACTCTTTAGAAAATGCTTCAATATGTTCAGAACTATTCGAAAAATATTTTACATAAACTAGAACTCTGACATTTCGTACAGCATATCACTCTATTCTCTCTAAATACTCGGCTTTCGGGCGGTATTAGTTTATAAAAAAATCATGTAACATTGCTAGTGCCGGGAACTTTTTAGAAAATGCTTCAGTATGTTCAGAACTATTCGAAAAATGTTTTATACAAATCGGAACTCCTAGATTTCGTCGGCATCTCACTCTATGGGCCGATATCACAGTCTCCGATTAACGTGATCCTCCGATTAAGCTCACTCTTCGTCTCTTTCTAGGGGGACAGTTAGAAAGAGATGCAGAGTGAGTTTAATCAGAAGGATCACGTTAATCGGAGACTGTGATATCGGCCCTATGTTATGGAAAAATAGCAGATAATTTTTTCAATGGATTTTTTTGCAAAAATTACCAGAACTATCACTAAAAAGTATTAGGAACTACAGTACTCGACTGTATGCGAGAACTTTTTTATTTTTGATCTGCTACGGGAACTTAGCAGATTATTTTTTCGATCGATTGTTTTTTGGGTAAAATCGCCAGAACTATTAAAAAGTATCAGGAACTGCGACAAGAACTTCCTTTTATTTTTGATCTGCTGGAAAATGATATGCCAACCTCACAAAGACGGTAATATTCTTTAATAAAGAGTAAATTTTATAAGCTGGAGTTTTGAGTTTTAGAGAGGGGAGTCTGAAATTGGAATTTTTTTTAGATTCAAGTTAATTTATATGATTAAAGCAAATATGCACAGAAGTAAATGTATAAATGTATAATTGTTAAAATGCAAAAATGTAGGCTAAAGGTAAAGTAATGCGAAGCAAATAGACAAGTTTAGAGGTATATTAGTTGAAAAAATGAAAGTATAACATTGTATGAAACGTTGTATTACACGAAAGTTTATCGGAAGCGGCAAGGCAGTGATTAAATAAATAATAATAATAATAATAATAATAATAATAATAATAATAATAATAATAATAA
>NW_020217388.1:252007-269264 GCF_003070985.1 Temnothorax curvispinosus | reverse complement strand
AATAATAATAATAATAATAATAATAATAATAATAATAATAATAATAACTGTAAAATTTCTACGATGTGTGGAATAAGCAGTTGAACAAAATCCTTTAAATAAATTCAAATAAAAAATTCAAAAACCGTTTAACTCGTCGCTCGTGACAATTTTACGGGAATCCAGCTCAGGACTCAGCGAAAGGTCTCTATATGTATAATATAATCGCCAATATAATCGATCGTCGTAATAGCTTACTTTGTTGGCAGTGTTGTCGATTCCAGCACAGAGTCTGATCGGGTTTCGTCTGCTTTGCCGGGCATTTTTTGTCGCATACCGGACAACCATTCGTTGGCTTGTTATCCTATAAATAAAATGAGAATGCATTATAACACAATTCTATTAATTTGCGTTTTTTCATGTAATTTCTCTCGAAATTTTGCCTTTTTGTAACATTTATTTCCAACGACCTCAACATTTTTCTTATGCTATCGTGAGTTTTCAAACATGATAATTTATAAAAACAAAAATGCTTGCCGCTATTTAAATCAACGCGAGAAGCATGCCAGCACGTTGAAGTAATAAAAATACATTAGCATTTCTAATTCGACACCTTTTACATAGGTATAGATATATGTATTGTCAGAATCTAATCCGGTCACCTTATTGCCATTATCTCTTCGTATAATTGATCTTAATCTATATTTACGTATCTTATCTTTTCGAATGCCATCCGAGTCAACAAAATGAAATCTGTATATACTTGGAGAAGGAGAAATAGGCGCGTTAAATTTTTTTAGCAGGACGTAGGAAATTCTTTCGCTACCGTGCGGAACTATCGTATAAGAAAGTCAAGACTATATACTACATTGAGCCGATACGAAGGTCGAAAAACACATTGCGAAAGGCTCGTATTCGATGATCAATACTGTTGCCGTTTCTCGTAACGATACGCTTTTCACGAGATATTCCGATACTACTTATACGAGTAGGGGAGACCGGGGCACCATGAGCATGGGTCATTGACTGTTTAGGGTAATCCAGAATGTTTAGGTTGATTCAACTAACATCATGTGACAGTTATTTCGTTGCCCATACTTCGTATCTATATAGGTGACAGTCATCAAAGTCTCTCGAGACGCACGTGACATAAATGGTTTTCGTGATGCGTAAATAACTTTTTAACCATTTAGAAATGTTTTAATATTGTTTTTGTAGTAAAATATACACGTATTAAAAATTAGGTGTAACTTTCTAGCATTTTTTGTCATTTTACTACACTACAGATAATCATGTATCATTTATTTTTTTTTTTTATTACGTTTCACCGTTTTCTATGTTAAGTGCATTCGGGGCACCATGGGACACCCAATGCTGCGGCACCCTGGGTCACACACACCACCAAGGTTGATAATAAATAAATAGGTTGATGATATACATATGTTATTTTTAATTGAAGAAAACATATGTCAAAAGTTAGTTTGTCTAAAAAAATATATATATATATTTCAGTAGTGGGTTCTGATATCGTTGTTTGTCCTGCCCAATCCTGAACAGTGTCATAAGAAAACGTGTAAAATAAAATTTATTTTCAACTTTTGTAACTTTTCGTTATTTCTTGAATAAACAAACCTATTTTTTGTGTGTGACTCATAGTGCTCCAGTGACAGATTCATGGTGCCCCGAGTATGGGGCACCTTGGGTTATTTTTCAAAAAATGTGTTTTAAATTTTTTTCTCAAAAACTAATCAATATTTGCCAAATACACTAAATAAATTTTAAAATATATCTACATAGTGTTTTAATTACAAAAAAAAAAACGAAACAAAAAATTTTATATTTAACCCTCCGTAGTCACACGTATTTTTTCAAACAAGAAAGTCACTCTGGGTCATTTTGAGCCGAGACGAACTTTGACCGTTCGCCATTTGACCATTTATCTACCGATCGTGTTGAAAAAATTCTCGAATGCACTTGCGATATTGCTAAATTGATTGCTATAAAAAAAGAAGGGCCTCAGAAATTTTTAACATATAAAAAAATTTCGCAAAAAATTTGTTTAAAAAAAAATTTTTTTTTAACTACAGCTAGAGGGCGTCATGCCCGCCAATTTTCAAGTTACGCGCAAGATATTTACGAGCAAAGTTGAGACTCGGGTCAAATTGACCCGGTGTGACTACGGAGGGTTAAAAGTACTTTTCAGAATTTGAATTTTTGTGGCTTATAGTGCTCTGGTCTCCCCTATATAAAGAAGAAAGCGAAAGTTGATTGATCATTCAAGTAAAAAGGGAAATTTACGCACAAATAGTTCTATCATCATAGATATTTATCATGAATAATCGTATATTATTATTCGTATATTATTGTAGATACGATTGTAGATACGTAGTCATAGCATGGCTTTACTTACACGATGCTAAAGCGATTTGATTGCTTCAGAAGGCATATATCGTATTTATAGTAAAGCATCGTGTCACTGCTACGCCGTCACTTCTCACGGCTTCGTTATACAAGTTTCCACACGGTGCATTACGGCACAACATGCATTCATTGTAAAGTGAATGAAGTAATTTCCAACCGCTTCTGCTTTAAATTTCTTGTCTCTCTTAACAATTCATTGATAGGAAAGACGCCGCGAAGCGTGACGAGTCGCGCGCGCGTTATAATGCTCCCATTTGACCCAAATATTTGTGACTACAGAAGTTCGCGCAATCTTTTCGAAAACATCGGGACGACTATCGATAAACGACCATATTATTTTGATGTCGATGCAAATTGCTCTCTGAATGACGCCGATTAAATGTATATAGGATTGTCGGCAGCGCGTAGGTTCGAGTCTTGGATAAACTTACTTATCTTGGTCATCAAATCTTTCTAATAATAACCTGTCGTTCCTATTTATAAATGTTGCGCCGAGATAAAAAAAAGAGTAAAGCGAAGATACTCACCTTTATGAAGTGCTCTCCCTTGCCAGTTTTGGCGATGACGTCCCAGTCGATAGTGTCGACGTAGCAGAGCGTCGGGTTCTTCTCGAATCGCACGGATCCACGTAGAATGTCGGTCAGAGAGTGGAGACCGATTTCCTGAAGATGCATCATCTCGAATGCCACGAGGGCGTGATTGATAAAGAGAGAGTGACCGCGGATAACCGTCAGATTTGGAAACAGATGGCCGACGGTCCTAAGTCCGCTTACCCTGGAAACACGAACGAATAAATGCGAGGCTAAAGTATGCGAATAACCGTCACAAATAGACACCGCTAATGAAAGAACTCTTTAAGAAGGTATTCTGGTTTAAAAAGTCATAAAAAAAAGGTATTTTTCAGGAATTTTTTCTAAAGAAACAAAAAAAAATGAATAACGTTAAACTTTGCATGTTCTTTTAACCATACATTTTAAGGATATATTTTTATTTTCTAACAAAAACGCTCTTCTCTTTTATGTTATATCCTAGTCATTAGAAATTTGCAAGAGAAACACGTATATAGACACACGGTGTAAATGATTCTATAGCTTTCCTAGGTATCTGAAACGCAAAAAACCAAAATTTTTTTATTCAAGAGAAGTGTGTCTCTATCGTCTGAACTAGAACTAAACCAATATTTCCATTCTAGACAAAATGGCGACCTCTTTAAAATACATAGTATAGTTTTTCCTTAAAATTTTATTAGTATTTTATTAAAAGAAAAAACTAATAAACGTATAATATGTTTATTCTAGTTCACACACAGACGATATCCACACTTCTCTTAAATAAGAAAAATTTTAGTTTTTGCGTTTCAGATACCTAGAGCATACACGTTTAGAGCATAAAGCCGGGATTACGATGAATTTAACGTAACGGGACGCGACGGGACGCGACGGGACGCGAAGTAACGTAACGTGAACTTAAGAAATTACGATCGCCGTAACGTGAAGCAGCGTGCATTTGAAAAATGATTTGATAGCGTGGTGTGAATAGAAGGTTTGTTGTCATTCTCGTTGGTAGTTCCTGCTTGGTAATTCCAAAAATGAATTCTGCTATGAGGCATTATCAGCTTTTTAACTTAATTTTGGCCGGATATTTGTATCTTCAACTGCGGAAGAAGAAATGAGTACGAACCGTTGGTGTGAGAGATTTTTCGGAGAAGAACCCAGTTTGGTGATGGACATAATTTACTTGAAGAACTCCGTTTCCGTGATCCACCCTTTTTTTTATTTACACAAGGATGAATGTCGAAAGGTAAGATTTAATGATTGTCTAGTACAAAATATAATCATTTTTACAAATTAATGTCTGCTTTCCTACATTCTGGTACCTCTTAATCTTGCTTGGTCTACTGATAAAAAAGCGCTTAGATAAATATTTTTCGGGCACAGAGTTTATTTTTACAAATTATATGTTCGCTTTCTTAGATTCGAGTATCTCCTGAGCTTGGTTGGTCCACTGATAAAGAAGCGAGAAATGTACACTGCTCTTTTACCCACTCAGAGGCTTGCTATGACATTGAGGTAAGATCATCAATGTTCGCTTATCTTATTAATTAAGTCTCAGGTGTCGATTCAATTTGTAAATTTGCTTTGCAGATTCTTGGCAGCAGGAGACAGTCAGTATACTCTGAGCTTTTCCTATCGATGTGGCCAGAGCATTCGGCCAGGATCTGAGAGACAGTGCTCTGGCCACATCGATAGGAAAAGCTCAGAGTATACTGACTGTCTCCTGCTGCCAAGAATCTGCAAAGCAAATTTACAAATTGAATCGACTTCTGAGACTTAATTAACAAGATAAGCGAACATTGATGATCTTACCTCAATGTCATAGCAAGCCTCTGAGTGGGTAAAAGAGCAGTGTACATTTCTCGCTTCTTTATCAGTGGACCAACCAAGCTCAGGAGATACTCGAATCTAAGAAAGCGAACATATAATTTGTAAAAATAAACTTTGTGCCAGAAAAATATTTATCTAAGCGCTTTTTTATCAGTAGACCAAGCAAGATCAAGAGGTACCAGAATGTAGGAAAGCAGACATTAATTTGTAAAAATGATTATATTTTGTACTAGACAATCATTAAATCTTACCTTTCGACATTCATCCTTGTGTAAATAAAAAAAAGGGTGAATCACGGAAACGGAGTTCTTCAAGTAAATTATGTCCATCACCAAACTGGGTTCTTCTTCGAAAAATCTCTCACACCAACGGTTCATACTCATTTCTTCTTCCGCAGTTGAAGATACAAATATCCGGCCAAAATTAAGTTAAAAAGCTGATAATGCCTCATAGCAGAATTCATTTTTGGAATTACCAAGCATGAACTACCAACGAGAATGACAACAAACCTTCTATTCACACCACGCTGTCAAATCATTTTTCAAATGCACGCTGCTTCACGTTACGGCGATCGTAATTTCTTAAGTTCACGTTACGTTACTTCGCGTCCCGTCGCGTCCCGTTACGTTAAATTCATCGTAATCCCGGCTTAACACCGTCCATACACGTTTCTTTTGCGAGCTCCTAGTGACCAGGATATACCATAAAAAAAAAGAGCGTTTTTGTTATTTAGAAAATAAAAACATATTCTTAAAATAAGGCTTAAAAAACATGCAAAGTTGAACGTTATTCGTTTTTTTCCCTTTCTCTACAAAAATTCCTGAAAAATATCTTCTTTTTATGACCTTTCAAACCAGAATACCCTCTTGAAGCTATACTTGATATAGTTGCAAATAATTGTACCTGTATAAAAGAAGGTATCCAGTGATCTCGACCAGATCGGGGAAGCTGAGATTGGTGTAGGCCGATTGCTCCGCTCGATCGATCAAGAGAATTTGTACGAAGCCCTCGACCACCCGGCATCCCTCCAGTTTTGAGAATTGACTCACGCTATTTCTTATGTCTATACTTTGGCACACTGCAACAGAGGAAACCACACCGTGACGGAACAGATTAATAACGCAACAGAGATTCTATACTATGTTAACTGTAATGATCTGGGTCAATAACTGCTGTACGAGCTGTCACTGACAGCTTGCTAATTGTAAGTTTGAAAGAAAAAACACTCACGTGGATTTGACTATCGTAATATCGTGTCTGTATTGTGTCGAAACCGCGAAACTGCAAAATTAAAGAATTCATGTCCATCGTGCGTCAAAGTCATTTGTCTGCAAGTCTTGAGCAACTTTAAGAAATTTCAAGATGAAGTGAGTCATAAGTTATAATGTGCTGGTAATATAAACTCCACTATTTTTTGAGTGTTAAAAATTTTAAAAATTCACAAAACGTTGAATGCCTTTCAAAAAAATAATCCATTAAAAAAATTATTGTGAAAAAAATACATAAAAAAATATTGTTAAAAAAAAAAAAATATATTAAAAAAATAATTGAAAGAGAAAATTTATTTTCTTTCGTCTATCGGCAAAAATCACACGTATTCTTCTTTCTCTGCTTCTGCACACTCATTGTGAGTTCAGAGACTGCAATAAATCCACAGACATTGACCCCAGCACCTTAGAGGTCCACAATAGAAACACTGCCATCTTGAAAAATAATAGCGGCTACAGCAAAAGGACTAAATATTCTTAAACACCACGTGGAAACGTTAGATAATATTATATTAATATACATTATACAGCGTCTGGCTCTAAAAATTACCTGTTAATCATAAACAGTTACAATTACCTAAACAAAGTTTTACATATATACTTTTCATAGGTTTGAAAATCAACAAAAGAGAAATAGGTTAATTAATCTACCGCCATTAAAGAATTAATAAATCTAGCACTCTTATCGTCCAGAACTCTAGAGGGCAACCTAATAAACAAGTTCTAACTGTCACCTTTAAAGTACAGCTAATTGTAAGTGTTCTTGAGATATTGAAGGGGTTCCATATTACCACCTTCTCCTCTAATATAACATAATATAACATATTTTTTTCTGAATTCGGTTTTAACATAAATTTTTTTTATTAAGCGGTATCCATAATTAATGTAGAAAATCTAAGCCGATTTTTAGTACTTTTTGACTTAAAAAAAAAAAAACTTAAATTTGAGAAAGTTATAGCTTGCTAAAGTTTCTTTGATGACGGCAACTTCAAAAGATTTCGCATATAAGGTATGACGTCACAGCACATTTTCGTGTACTATATTTTCTTCAATTTTGAAGATATTGCAAAAATTCAAAAAGTTTACAAAGAAAGTATGCCATGATCTATCAGACCGCTTAATAAAAAAAATTTATGTTAAAACCAAATTTTATTTTGTAGGTATTGTTGCGTACATTATTAGAAAAATAAGTTTAAGTTCTGGGACGGTGAACGAGAAGTTACAACTGGTTTAATTACCAGTCTTAATTATACCTATTCATTATTACCTTCACCGCTGTAATTGTCAGAAAATGACATGAAAATATCTTCAATATGCTCTGATGATAGCTTGATTCTTGCGTTTGAGTGTTTTTTTTTCTTTTGGCCGAAGAGTGTAACCGGCCGCACAGGCCTGACTTAGGCCGGTTGTTCCAACCTGTAACAGGTAAAACCTAAACCCCTAAACTACCTGTAGTTAAATCATATGTCTATCTTTGTTTAATTTGAAGGAAAGACAAAGATATATATATATATATATATATATATATATATGATTTAACTATTAGTTAGCTGTTAGCTTACCAACAAGTTGAAACAACCGGCCCTTAGTTGAACAAACCAATAAGTTTATGCAACACGTGCATGGAAAGTGCCCCATTACGCACGCTACGCGTGCGTGATAGACCACTTTCCAGGCACTTGCAACATAAAATAGGGAGTGTAAGCGGAGTTTACGTACGTGCGGTAACCGCACCCGGGAATTTTCATCTTACCTCACTTGTTACACAAATAACTAATAAGTTAAATAGTGTAA
The DNA here is from genome assembly GCF_003070985.1 of Temnothorax curvispinosus. Lineage (NCBI taxonomy): Eukaryota > Metazoa > Arthropoda > Insecta > Hymenoptera > Formicidae > Temnothorax > Temnothorax curvispinosus. Next base: position 261,418 of record NW_020217388.1, on the reverse strand, counting down.
AGTGCCAATTAGCTAATATCGTACCTATATATGGTAATATGCGAATTCACGCCCGAGGAAATATCTTTTCCCACGTTTTTGAAACTTATGACTATGTTATTATTATTTGTATCAACCTCCTCTACAAATGCATATATAGAAGTCAAGTGCGTTCATGGTCCAAAACTCCTTAATAAAATGGACGAGGTTCTTTTTGTAATTATATCGCGGTATCAAATGAAATCGTAGATTAGCTGATGGAAATTGCATTCGCGTTAATCCGTGTAAAAATCAAAACTGAGAAATCAGTAAGGTGTGATTTTTGCGATTGCGAATGTGTTCTCCAGTGCCAAGTCACGTCTGGCACGCGGCTGCGTCAACGTGCAGCAGTCAAACCGGTGCATTAAACCGCGGCTTGCTTCCTCGGTTTCGCTAATCGCCGTATTGGAACGGGCGTAACGGAATGTTGTCGAGTCGACGTGCTCGATTTCAACGAGAAACGCTAAAAATACTCGCCGCGCCGCCAGCTGCCGTCAAAATAAACAGGAAAAGACGCGTCCCGCCACCATTATTCGCGCGAAGCTGTATTGTTGTCAGGATCGCTTTAGCGGGACGATTTCATCATAGAGGGATAAACCGCGTACCTGCGACGCGCGAGTTCTCTAAGCCCTCCTGCGCAAAATGATCTCGCGATAAACGTCTCTTCTCCATGATTGCGTAGCAATATGATTTGCACGAGAAAAGAAACGCGAGAGTACTTTCCTAATGTAGCTGTCATTATAGTTTCCAGACAGCAACGTCATGTGATTTTCACGTTGATAAGTAGTAATTACCGGTCCTAGACGTCATGCACTCTAACTAACTGACGTTTAAGATACGTAAGTATTATAACGTAATAACATCAATTTAAAAATGTTTATAATACGTTTCAAATAGGTCATTTTCAAATTAAAAGAATATGCAAATGTCGGTCATCTGACAGATGGCATCTAATGAGATCCATTTTTTGTCATTTAAAATATGACAAATGGTGATACAAGAACGATATATAAATGACGGAATTGCACAACTAGTATTAGGTGTATCGTGAAGTCTATTTTTATAATAAAGTGTAGCACACTTTTGGATTGATGTAACATTAATGTAATTAATCTTATTATAATGTCTTATTGCTTCCTCATAGAGGAAGCTTTGTTTTCATAAACCTCGTGTATGGACCTTTGATCACGTATAAAGCTAGGTCTAATGAACCAAATCTTAAAGAATTATATATGAAATAGGGGTAGAAAAGACCAGAGAAAAAATTGTTTTTTTTTTTTAGTTTTCGATGCCAATGTATTCAGAATGTTCTAAAACGTCAAAAAATCGCATTTAAAAAATGTCCGTGTGTGTGTGTGTGTGTGTGTGTGTGTGTGTACGCTTTTTACTGAAATTTCTACAACTCAAGAACAAATCAACCAAATCTTAAAGAATGATATATGAAATAGAGGTAGAAAAAACTGAAGAATGTAATAGAATTAGAAAAATTGTTAATAATAAAAGAGTTACCAATTTCTGTATAAAAAAATTTGCGTGATTGCTCTAATTTCCGCAAATTTTATGAATAAAGCATCATTAAAGGTAAGTTGGTATTGAATTTGGCAAAGATCGGTGAATAAGGGGTTACCGATTTTTTACTAAAAAGTGTATAAGTTATATATGTAATCAAGTATCATTTAAAGAAAGGTTGTTTTGAATTTGGCGAGAATCGATGAAGAGATTACCGATTTCTGGAGACAGATTCGCAAATTTTGATATATCAGGTTATTGCTAATTCTATTATATTTTTCAGTCTTTTCTACCCCTATTTCATATATAATTCTTTAAGATTGGTTGATTAGATACAACTTTATACGCGATCAAAAGTTCATATGCGAAGTCCATATATAGACCATGTAGCCTGAACTCCCAAAGTCAACATTGATTTGACATTGCGTCGATTGTAAAACCGCACTTGTGCTACTAAGCTGGCCCTCTATCAATTCATAAAAAGATTAAATTAAAATTAAAAAACGTGTGCAAATTAGAAACTTGCACATTGCTTCCTCATCATTACAGATCGTTACCATTGCTCCTCTTTTATTTCGTTCATAAAGCTTCCTCTATGAGGAAGCCAAACTAATAAATACTAATAATTATGCATCAAATAAAATACAAGCTTCCTTATAAGAAGAGCTTTGTGAGCGAAATAAAATAGGAGCAATGATAGCGATCTGTAATGATGAGGAAGCAATGTGCAAGTTTCTAATTTGCACACTTTTTTATTAATGGTAACTTTATTTTTTTATAATCGGCAAAACACAAAACAAAATATATGTACATTTTATAAAAAATCTCGTTTCTTATTGATTTACAATTTTGTATATAATTTTGATTTTCACAATCCTCTATACGTTATTAACCTTTCGTCTGTATTACGGCATTCGAGCCGAAATGAAATCTGCTTGTAATTGTAAAACTTGCCAGAAAATATTAAATAAACGATGATGGTCAAAACGACTATAAAATCGTCAACTATAACGTAGACAGATATTTTGTGAATTTTTTCAGATTTTTCTAAATACTTTAAGGTAAGGAAAAATAGCGTCGAACGTGACAAACTCACGTATACACTCCAACCAACGGTGCAAAAAAAAGCGTATACAGATGGAGGGTTAAAACGTCATTAAAAGGCCAAAAAAGTCACGTCTTTTTAACGTCTTGAAATGTTGTCATCGGTCTGTAACTTACAATTAGTCCTGTTATTATTACGTGATTATAAAAGGATGATTGATGCGTAACGACTGACCGAAAACTGACGTAAAAGTCAAGTGACGCTGCTGCCAGAGTTTGTTCGCAGAAGTATATGTTGTATGTTTTACTATCCGAGAAATAGTGAAGAGTAATAGCGTTTAGCGTTATCAGCAATGACTTTCAGCATTAACGCGCAATAAGCGGGGCCAAAGTCATAAATTATTTTGTACTCGAGGATAATTGACGGCGTGTCACTGTCCTTCAAATTATCTCTCTATACGAGTCGTCTAGCCCTGACGTATACATCGCAAAAGACCACGTCTTGCTGAAACTACAGTCGTTGCCAAAACGCATGATCAACGCGCATATTCAATTGCAATAAAAACGTTTGTTGACAGGTGCACTGGCACTGGCAATATTATCACCAGACATTTGTTTTCTGTCACTCGTCGGTGAGCTTCAAAGAAACATTGGAAGGACACTTTAATTGACGAACCATCAAAAAAAAAAAAAAAACATTTATTTATTTTGTTTACCATTCTCTGGTAATAATTTTATTCGCGCAATTATACAATCTTACACTCTTTTTGAATTATAATCCTGAACAAAGAAAAATCGGAATTTTTTACAAGATTATTTTAGTCTCGATATTGCGTGACTACTTTGCGCTTTCTTCTGAATAAGAACCTCAAAAAGCCCTCCGTAATAACAGATCACAGACAACTTATAATTTTCATAAATATTCAACGTAGAGTTCACGACGGTGTAGACAGTTGCGGAGTACAATAAATTAATTATACGAGTCGCATAATCACCTCGTGTAACATCATACGAGAAGGCGTAACGTCTCGACCGCGCCGCGTCAAAGCTGCTGAAACCAGCGGGTGTCAATGGCGACGAAGCGAAACGAAGCGAGACGAGGCGAAGCGATGCCGTAGGAGATGCGAAGGTTTCATTCATAACAAATTGCACGATGCGTATGGCAACAGCGAGCATACTATTTGCGTGCGTACGACGCGTAAGCGGTGCGGTGGATCAAGGCGAAACAACAATGGGTTCGTGAAGATCCGAGCGTTGTATTAAGCGACCGAAGCCGAGGCAAGGAAAAAAAAGGTAAGGAGAAAAAACTCTGTTTGTGAAGATCTTTCAAAATTACGATAAGGAAAAGCTGAAGAGATAATTAAGCGCGGACGCCACGTATGTTTAAATTTTGCACGATATCTTTAGCGCGTGCATTATCTCCCTTCTAGTTTTAGCCGCCTTGTCATCGTATAATCAGTTACCAATTACAAATAATTATTATCTCAGGTTATTAACGTACACTTTTTGCAAATAGTAGCGGTTAATACGCAATAATAAATACGCAAATATAGATAGGCAGAGTGACAGTGTAGACGACGCGCGACGTTACTGTACGATCGGGGGCGTTGTTAAGATGCTGGCGCGTGCTCGGCGTTCACGGATATATTTCGCGGACGCGCGTTTCGATTCTTCTTGTTTTTCGCGAGCATGAAGCGAGCGTTGAACCAGCGCGATTAATTATGTAAGCGAAAAAGATATACGCCTCGGGAATATTACAGAGAAATTTGACCGTTGAACGCAAGCGCACTGGGCGCGATTAATGCACCCGATTGTACATTTTTTCTGCTTGACATCCGGGTTCCGCTTTTTAACAAAGTCAAGAATCAGCGAAACGCTCCTTCCGTGAAACGCCATCGATCGTATTTCGCAGCTGTAGGAAGTGTACGCGGTAGCGAGAGGGGAGGGGCGCGAGAAAGAGAGAGAGAGAGAGAGAGAGAGAGAGAGAGAGAGAGTGTGTGTGTGTGTGTGTGTGTGTGAGAGAGAGAGAGAGAGAGAGAGAGAGAGAGAGAGAGAGAGAGAGAGAGAGAGAGAGAGAGAGAGAGAGAGAGAGAGAGAGAGAGAGAGAGAGAGAGAGAGAGAGAGAGAGCCGCGACAAAATTGCAAGGTGGCAACACGTGTGTCGCGCGAGGTTGCACCCGGTACGCAGGTAACGGGCGTTACGAAGGGACAGTCGGGGGATTCATCGTTTCTGTAGCCTACTTAAGAAGTTGCAACGGCCGGCACATTCCAAACACTCTCCCCAAGGTTGCTTAGCCATTCGTCCAAAGGCCGAAGCACTTGGATGCTCTATACATAGATCGAATGCGTATCAATGTGTCCGGCTCCTGCGTTGCCCACTGACACATCCGTGCGATGCTACCCTGTGGCATTCCTCAATCCGGCCTGGCCTGCCGGCCCCAGCCCGGCCCCAGCTCGGACCCGTACTCGACGATATAGTCGCGACGCGCCGGCAATTCCGTCTTGAATGATCGCTACTTTGTATTCTCAATAAAGGCCGTCCCAGACATAACGAGATCCTCCGATCCCGCCGAACGTGTTCACCTCGCGGGAAGCGCGCGGTACCTCGCAGCCAAGAGTACGCTACTCTGATGCAATACTGCGGAGAATGTCAGCCGACACTTGACGAAACGGCATTCTCCGTCTCTAGAGAGAAAATTTCAGACTATCGTCGCGAGTCCGCCTTTTTCCCTGATCCCAGTTCTTCCGTTCTCATTTCCATAATAAATAATTTGCATAATTTACATTTGCATAATTCGAACTTGTAAACGGAATAGCAAAGTGCGCGTCGATCGAGCGCGACATTTCCCTTTAATCGATAATCCGTGTACGGTATAGGTATATCGGATCGGGGAAAATCGCATATGGATTAACAATAGTAAACAGGGAGTGAGAGTATCCCGAAGCGACAAGCCGAAGAGATTACAAACGTCAACGTGAAATCGTCGTGGAATGTGGTTGTTGTATTTGCGCATCAGAGTTGAGTTGAGTTGAACCGGCTATCTGAACCAAGCGAGTCGACGGGGATACCCGTTGCAAAAAATTAAATGCTACGCTACTGATGACCGGTACAATATATAAAATTGGACACAACGAAAATCGATCGATAAATAAAACGTCCGAAAGACCTGGTACGGTTTACTCGAATCTTCTTATGGAGAATTAATATAGAAACGGAACTTTATTCGAAGTGTTAAAAAGATTAGAAACTCCTTATTGTTGCTTATTTTCAACATTTAGCTAATTAGGATTTAACTCTCATCGCGATTATTACTGTGCGATTTCTATTTTATTGTATATTGCTATAATTACTCGTATATCTTCAACGCCTTTCTTTTTATTAACATAGTCTTTTATCTCTTATTTCTCTCTCTCTCTCTCTCTCTCTCTCTCTCTCTCTCTCTCTCTCCTGTATATTTTTATATTTATCGTACAATACCCCGACATCTCTTGTAACGTTCTCTTTTTGCATATTACTATAAAATTACTCCCGCCGATAAATAAAGCGAAGATTAAATTAACGAATTAAATTGGAAAGATATTCACATCGCGCTGCAATCAACAGACAAATAAATAAAATGAATAAAATATAAATAAATAAAACAGTAAAATAACACATAAAAAAAAAATTAAATAAACTGATCGCGAATATTTTTACTCGTCAGTTATCTCGCAGATTTCTTTCCACCGCGTAAGCTGGTTCTACGCGATCGACACTTTAGTTGCAAAAGTCCTCGATTAAACCGGCTACAGAGATGACGCGCGGCATGAAAGGAGCAAGCGACCATGTAGTTATGGCTGGCTCGATATGGCTGAAGGAATGAGCAACGCGGTAGCCAACAAAGAATATCGCGTGAAAATATATTCGAGCATATTTCATACATTCCGCGCGCCTGCGACCTGCGGGCGAGCGGACATATGAAAATTGATGGTGTATATCGGTTATAAATTCGTTTGGAAATTTCGTAATTATTCGAACGATAAAAGATAAAAGCAATCGGTCCATGCGGAAGATGAAACAGTATGCCACTCTTAGACCTTTATACGTAGATACGTTGTTGTGCGATCGATAATTCGGCCAAGGTTTCAATTGTGGTATCATATTGCCTTAAAAAAAAAAAGTAGACCGACAACCGACAACTTGCGCCACTTTTACAACGAAATATATTGCACGAGCAACTGCAACTCTATCTTAATAATAAAACGTCCATTAATTAATCAGATAAAAATCCTTCTTTAATGATACCGTCCATGAATCTTATAACGTTTACAAGGTATTAATTAATCAATGTGGCAAAAATAATGCGAGTAAAAATATGTCGGACAGCGGTAGCCCTATAAATAGGCAAATAAGCTACGTAACGCTCGTCATTTTCTCGTGCTTGCGGCTCGTTAAGTTTCATCAAAAGCCGGAAGCCATCGGCTTGGCGCCACTCGAACCAGCCACATAGAGCCCCTGTTGTATCATGTGCTGCGCTATTGTGCGACCGAGCACAGCGAATCTCTGGCCGTCTTCCGCGCGAAATACGTTCACAGGATAGCCCGATGCTCTAAAAATAGCAACGTTTCGTGCTTTCCCTCCCGGTGTCGTTTAAATCTCGATGAGCCTCGATGGCAACGCAAGAACGACGATAAATTTATCAAACTCATCAATATCTTTGCATACGATCGCAGTAGTCGCGTCGTAAGACGCATCGTAAATTTATTGACGCGCACGATGGCGCGGCGTAGTGTCTTTACGCCAGTGCAAATAAACGCTTCCGACGAAGTATACGAAGTATTCCGTAGTTATACCAGGTGCAACACGCGCCGGAGGTCAACGGGACTCCCCCCCCCCCCCCCCCCCCCCCCCCTGGATGCCGGAAGTCGCCGTCTAGACAGAGGCCGCACTTCTCTTTTCTCATCCCAGCCGGTCGCGGTGCACACGCTCGCCTCCAGGGCATCTTTGCATCGCGATTGAAATTTCTACAAGCTGCGGCATCCCGATCCCGACCCCCCTGTACCGCGCCCCGACGTTAACATCGTGGCGGGAGCGCGACGGTACCCTCACCACGCCTACGATAATTTTACGGTCCCGCCTTTTGATTTGCGAGGGCATCCCGAGATATCCCGAGATATTCCGCGCCCAGACTCTCGCAGCTTATAAACTATGGGAGCTTTCCAGCAAGCGACACAAGTATCGTTTTATCTTTGTTACTGATTACCAAAAAAGAAAGATAGAACAAGGCTTGTGTCGCTTGCTGGAAAGCTCCCTATGTTAACACGGCTGACGAGTTAACTTAACATCCAAAGTCCGTCGTGTCGATGCATTTTGAAGCAATTAAATATCTACCACTGTATTGGCTTTTGGCGCGTGACGTAAACCCGATTAGTTCATACGTTCTCGTTACAGATAAAATTCGTCGCGATATTATCTTGACGTCGTATTTACACGAAATCGTCGGCCCGTTAGTCTTTCGAGCGAACGGATATCGTTAAATAATGTCACCAGACAACTTCCGTCTCCATTCACCGTAAAGAGGCACGTCACTTAATATTCGAGCTGACACGCCTTAATTACATCAACCTTCATCGTCCCTCCGCGATTCCGAGCCTCCCCTAGAGTACCCTAGACCATCCTCCTTTCCTTTGCTCTCTCTTCCGCGTACGATCTCGATAGCTTCTTCCCTTCGCCGTTATCATAACGCACCTTCCATTAGGTCGAGCATAGGGAACGATATTCATAGCTCATAGCCGTTCCTTATATAAGGAATAAAGATTGCTTATTTATACCCATGCGCAAGTATCTGCATGCATCAATGTATAAATAAGAAATTCTTATTCAACAAGGAACGGGTTATGAATACCGTCCTAAGACAAATTTATCAAAAGTACAGACAAAACTGATACAGTATCGACCCACAGATTCAGATAATTCTTAACTGCATAATCCTCGCTGAATCATATTCTCGTACCCTTGATTACTAATATTTAATTCAGTCCCGATATTCCGGATATACAAAAGGAAGAGGTTGTTAATACGATTCACTAGTGGCGCATAGGATTTTTCGGACGTTAATTCTTCTCGGTTGCACAAAATGTAAAGTAAACGAAATAAAAACACGAACGAAAAATAAAAAAGCAAATTATACAGAATTTTATTTATTATATATGTCATAATAATAAAGATTATAGGAAATGTTCGGGGAAAAATATGCTCGTCTTCCGGCGGTGTAACGCATCAAGCACAGACATACGAATACATATGTATAATGAATATAATTATGCAAGTTGCTTGTTTACTTTAATCTAGCGATCAATGTTCACTGGCGCACGCTTCCCTTGTTTCACTTTATTTCAATAGAAACTAGTAAAAGAGGTAAATATAACAGGTAACTTGCCACTCGATTTGCCTTCCTGCAACTTCGATATATACGCTGGGTTAAAGACGGCTACCATATCGAGTAGACGGTGTGGAAAATGCACGAAAGTGTTTTCGACTCGATTCGACGGTGAAAGAGGGTACGGAAGCGTAGAAAAGGGAGACGACGCGGTGCAAGCCGAGGGAGACCGAGAGCCGAGATATTTTGCGCATCGCATCGCATCCCATCGCAGGAATGCCATCGGTTCTGTTGTTCTCACGACGGAGTAGCCTGCCTTTTTGTGGCGAGGTATGCAGCCTACGATTTTGTCCTCTCTCCTTCTCTCTCTCTCTCTCTCTCTCTCCCCCTCCTCGTATCCCATTTTCTCTTGGTTTTTTTCGTTTCCTCCACTTTCTCTCTCTCTCTCTCTCTCTCTCTCTCTCTCTCTCTCTCTCTCTCT
>NW_020217388.1:237389-251997 GCF_003070985.1 Temnothorax curvispinosus | reverse complement strand
CTCTCTCTCTCTCTCTCTCTCTCTCTCTCTCTCTCTCTCTCTCTCTCGTTCTTTCTTTTTTCTTTCGACTGCTTCTTTTCGCTCTTCTTTCCTTATTCGATAGCACCTACTATCTCAAAGGAGCATAACACCGAATTAGATCGACTTTTGACCAGACGGGATCTTTCTAAGAAAAAAGAAAACAAGCTTGATGATGCTTTTTCTATATCTGTACACGAAACATGTTTACTAGCTACTATCTACATGAAACTATTTAAATCGACTTCAACTGATTTATCGTCATTCTCTACATATTTTTGACCGTAGTGAAAAGATAATTTGAATAGTATCAGCTTGTGTCAAGCTGCACACGTAGCGATAGCAACGTGGGAAAACAATCTTCGAAAAAGAACAGCGTAGTAAATTAACTCTCGTACGACCATGCCATATGAGAATTTCGGAACTGCGGCATAAAACGAGTTCATCGTCCTCGGAATATGCATACTTCGGGAAAATGGATCCAACATTTGGAATTCTTCGCAATATTGGACAAGTTAGGAAATATTTCTCGCTGTACAAGCTTAATAAATGTATATTATTTTAAAAATCAAAAAGTATTGATAGTACAATATTTAAGAATACCCTCATGTCTATTACACTGTTAAAAGAATAAAAAAAATACCCAAAACGAGACTATAGTCATTTCCTGCAATTTTTTAGATGCGGAATATTATCCTGTTTACCAAACTGCTCTATCACGTCACAATTTTACAATTGAATAGGGAATTTCAATTATGTTTATTTAAACTTAAGTTCTTTAGGTCGCTGAATATGAAAATCCGATATTTTAGATATCACATCTGTATTAAGTATAATGTGTGAAAATTTCATATACAAGGAATTATTTGCTATAATTTATATATAAATATGATTTAATTTTTATCTTTTATTTAAACTTTGTCAATTTTGACATTGGATTCATATTCAGCGAAACTCTTAAGTTTAAATAAAAACTCGACTTAAGTTAAAAAACTCTTAAGTTTAAATAAACATAATTGAAAGCTATTTAATAAGTCATCAATGATCTAATTCACAGCTCTTCTGCAATAGAACCCATATTTAGCCGATATTTTATTAACCATAGCGAACACAAAAAATTCCTTTTGAGGGCTAAAAGTCCTAACAACGTACAGTGGCTCAAACAAGTATTTGCATACAGTTTTCTTACAATAACTTTATTCGAAGAAATAATACATAATTACGAATTGTGTCTATAAGTAACTTATTACATATACTGTATATGTAATAAAAAACTTATGAACACAATTCGTAATTATATAATTTTGATTGCAATAAAATTTCTTTAGCACATCACACACCTTAGTTATAATATGACAAAGTACGAGAAAATAGTCCTTTTTTGCAACTTAAACTGCAAATTTCTCAAAATTGTGATGTGATAGAGCAATTTGGTAAACAGGATCGTATTCAACGTCTAAAAAACTACAAGAAATGACTATTCGCGTTTTGATGTACAAAAGTAATTTTTTTTGTTCAACACTGTGTTACTAGATATTAGATATACAAAATTATCTATTGGTCGTCTTTCAATGTCATCGTTGAAACCCACTATATCTCTGAAAATTTTTGAGATCATATATTCGTATAAATTCTTTTTCATAAAATTACCTGAAAGATCAATTCTTAAAATATTGAATAGTACTTAAGGTTGCCGTCACACATTGCAGGGCAGACGGCGAGAGGGGACGGCTGCCAACTCTAAATAATCAAATTTTTCGTCGCGTGAAATAAACGAGTTTTAGTAAATAAATATGTGTAAATAATTGCATTAAATTAGCTGTTTCTTAAGGAGGTTCGATGGCTTCATCGGAGGGAGTAGTGGGACGCGGGGGTTCTGGAAACAGCGCACTAGTGTTTGAAGTAGTGGGAATGAAGGGGATTGCTCTGATTGGTCGCCGCGTGTATCATGCGTGCTGCTGTTCACGTCGTTCACGACCATGACAGTCTATGCAGACGAAAAATCAAGCCATTTATGCTTTAATAATTAATTTTTCTACGAAATGTGCGGTAACCTTCCCCTTTCTTTCGCTCATTTATTTGTAAATTATCAAGTTACATGTGCAAATTTCTTTTTCTTTATCATTTGCATTTTTTCTTGCACTTATTTCATTCTGAAGGTATATGCAATATGTCATTTCCCATAAAAACCTATGTTAAAAATGCAGCCAGTTTCATGCAATTTTAATATGTTGTTCTGGAATGCAAAATAGAATTATGTGAATTTTTGGGAATTTTTCACCATCCCGTTTTGAAATAAATCTACTCCTAAAATTGTACTTTTTAGGTTTTTGCAGTAGATTTTTATCAAAACGGAACGGTGAAAAATTCCCAAAAAATTCACATAATTCTATTTTGCATTGCAGAACAACATATTAAAATTTCATGAAATTCTCTGCATTTTGTTGTAGCCATCGAACCACCTTAAGGTTTTATTTTAAATCGTTGTTTGTACAATTAAAAATACGTTAAAATATGGCAATATGTTGTTTTATTTTTACAATTTCTTGATAACTATGTAGACAAATCATTTCAGTCTTCGTAAAAGTTTTTCCTAAATGTGTAAAGAATTATTTGCATCTATTTTCATTAAATTCTTATCATTTTTAATATGCTTTCGAGAGTTACATTACAAGTGTCGTAACATTTTTGCTATATGTCGCCGTGTATAAGAGAGAGAAAGAGAGAGTATAACTTCAATAATTAATTACTCGACAACCATGCAGATAATTGTCTTCAACTTTGGCATGGACGACAGATTTCATAGACGAATATATCCTTCATATAAATTTGAACTAATTCTTATCATATTGATTTGAGCAACCAACCTCCTTAAGAAACACCTTGTATAGAACAAATTTTATCCACTTTTATTAATATGTTCTATTAAAAATAATGTTGGAAATTTGCAACTCCTAAAATCTGTTTCGCTCGGGATACGTGCCTATAATATCTATTGGCAAATCCGACGAGCTGATTAATCATTGTACGCTTAATTCATCGACATACAGTATTGGACTGCGCATAAAAGAGGATAGAGCACATGTACGGCCAATATCTATCTCTTTCTATTCAACACTGTAATATTGGTTGAAAAGCGAGTCAGATTGGCCGCACTTGCGCTCTATTCTTTTCTATGATTCGGACCATTTTGGTATACTGCGTTTAGGTACGGATGCCTGGCGCAGTCCAGTACTATATGTCGATGGCTCAATTGTATTTGCCGATGGCAGCCATCGACACGCATCATCGTGTTCCTGAAGGAGCGTATAGGCTGAGAACCGTTGCCTACTATGATTGACGTTTTAAGATTATCTCGAATGACATTCCAGAACGTGAGTCGTTTACCTGCTTTCGGAACACGCTGCACAATCTCTGTGGGTGATTAAATGTATTCGGCTCTACAAATGTACGTGTAGTGGCGTGCCTGTATCTTGTAATTCTTTCACCACACTAATTATTTAATAGCGAATTCAGGCCAAGTCTATTTTTTATACTTGAACTTAGTCATGTTTCTTTCGACAGAGAGAAGACGCTAGAAATTTGCTATCATCGCGGATACTATTTAAATATTATGTTCGACTTTAACCTCGTCTTTTTGATTATTTATTCACAGTAAAAAATTTTGTGTACTTTTGTTTAAAAATATCCTTGTTAAAATTTTTGTGTTAAAAATGTAACATACTTATGTATTAATTTAACTAATTTTGATTATATTATCTCATTTATTTGTGTTAAACTCATATTTAAGTAAATCAAACGTTAAAATAACACATTTTATACTTAAATCATAAGATTAACATAAAAATAATGTAGTTTTGTTAAAAAATATTCTCGTTAAAATTTTTGTGTTAAAAATGTAACATATTTATGTGTTAATTTAATTAATTTTGATTGTCATTTGATATATTTGTGTTGAATTCATATTTAAGTAAATCAAATGTTAAAATAACACATTTTATATTTATAATCGTGAGATTAACATAGAATTCCTTCTGATATTTCAAAAAGACTGCAAACGCTAATAGTAACGCGCGCTGCCGCGACGCGGCTACACATGCGCCAGTACCTTCTAAGTAAAAATTCTCACGCGCTAGGATAAAAGGCGAGCCTATGAGAGCCACTTTGCATTAATAATTTAGTGTATAGCATATAATATAGCCTGTCTCTTTCTAAAATTCTAATTCAAAATGTAATAAATTGTTTTGTGCAATGTACTATGCAGAAAAGTGTATTATTATTATTTAAATAATTCTCATTTATATATAAAATAATAGATAGTATTATTGTAGCAGTAATAATAATATCCGTTAACATTTTCAAAAAGTTATATTAACATATTTTTTCTGTAAAATATTGAATTTCTATTATATAAATACTGTAAATTTTACACAATAATTTAATCAAATTTTTGAATAGTTACATTTAAAAAATGTTAAAATAACATGTTTTTTTATTTATATTTAACATTATACAAATGTTTGTTGTACATACAATTTTCGTTCACATATCATCAAACTTTTTTTTATTTTGTGTTAAATTATGGACATAATATTTGTGTTATAACTCATAACTTGACATATTCACATTAGGAGTATTCAAATAAGTTAGAGTTTAATGGTTTGACAGGTTATGTCGAGTTAAAGTTGGGTAAAAAGTTAATTTTTACACTTTTAACCCAAAGATTAATATGTGATAGGTTAATGAGTCACTTATGTATTTTGCATAACCTTAAAGAGTAGCGCGCCCAAAGTTAATTAATTAACTTTTTACTCGACTTTAACCCGACATAATCTGTCAAACTGTTAAACTTTAACTTATTTGAATACCCCTATTATGTTAAATTAACACAAAAATTTGAGTGGACCGTTTGGAACATGTGAAATGTGTTGAATTTAACATTGAATTTAACAATTTTTTTACTGTGTTCCATCGCTTTAAATGTTATCCCCATTTCGGTTTTCCTTTTAACAATAAATTGTAATTACTTATATCAATCTTTATGTAAATTCTTGTTGTTTTATTTCCCTTGTTCTGAAAAAGATCAAGTATGGCTCGAAACATAAACTTTCAAATTTTTAATAAACAATTTGTTTTAATTTATTTTTTAACATCTTTATTATTGCTCGAAAATTGGCATTTTACTTTAATTATAGCTATTTAAATATTATTAGAGACCCTTTACCTCACCATTATCGTCATCGATCGTAAGAACGGACATAATAAATCGATACATCATCATAGACCGACAAAAAGTAATAAATAATTTAAAAATTGGCAATCTTCTCAATCTTTCGGCGAATCATATACGTGCTAAATTGCCATTATGAGGACGCGTACCTTAGGTGCGCATCGTGTCGAGACGCATCGCCGTTTTATATATCACAAAACAGGCTTACGGGTAGGCAAACTCATCAGACTTCTAGGAATGAACGGTAGAGTCTGAGGAGAACGGAATATAAAACCAGTCGTGATAATCTCCTGGATGCAATTTTAAAACATACTCGACTGCGATTCATACCTTCTTCTCAATGCCTTCGACATTATTTTCATCTTCTCATGAACGTCATGTTAATCCCGTACGAAACATCTAGCAATTAACGATCGAGCTATCTTTGCATTTATTATTTCTATATAAAAATACTTCCATGAAACGTCGCATTATATCGAACACTGATCAATCGTTCAAACGACAGATTTTAATTACGGGAGAACCAGCTTTACGCTTGTGTTTCGCGCAACGTAATATTGCCGGTCAATGAATATCGTTGAAAATTCTCGAATAAATGTACGAGCGAGCGGTGACAACGGATTGAAATGTTCGTAATTTTGCGAGTTGCTAGCATGGCCTAAAGAACAACTTGTGCGATAACGAACTTGTCAATCATTCCAGTATAGTCGCGAAATCTCGTTATATATATACAAAACACATCCGTGCTCTCCTCTCGAATTACTTTAGTTCGCCGAAGAATTATCGCTTCTCTCGAAAGATCAGTTGCTTACGTTTAAATGCGATCAAAATATATAAATTTTCATACAGACTCTTTGTACTGATTAGTAGTCAATTAGCAGCTCATGAAGCGAATAGAGAAATTGTTGCATCATTGAATGTATAATTTTACATGTTACCTGTAAAAAAAAATTTTAAAAATGTCGATTTCATTCTCGAGTCGTGTTATGCGTTGCGTGCCTGCGTCGTTAATTTGTCACTTTGTTATAAAAATGTCACAAAAAGTTTGCATTATTGCGTCGAAGCCGGCTTCTTTCTGTACGTAAATTGCTGCAGCAAGTTGCCGACTTATATATCAGTGAATGTAATCTCTTCGTGTCTTTTCAGCGTTCAAGTAGTGTGCATAATTGAAGTACATAAATTGAAGTTTAATGCGAGTAAACTGGAGCAGTTTTCTCTTTTCGTTCACTGAAAAAAAGTTTGGTTAGAATAACCTAAGGCTTGGTGAAATAGCTTCAACTAAAGGGTTTAGTGATTATGACGAAATATTTGCAATGGTTAATGTTAACCGAATTTGTTAACATTAACCAAATTTGTTAACATTAACCAAATATTTCGTCATAATCACTAAACCCTTTAGTTGAAGCTATTTCACCAAGCCTTAGGTTATTATAACCAAACCTTTTTTTCAGTGTTGGTATCTAACGCAATTTTACTTCAGTCAGTCACCAGAGTTGATAAGTTACAATCCGGGATCCTTTTTAGAGTAAATATGCGCATCTCGTAATCGTGAAGTTTTAAGCGAAGAATAAGTTTCCGTCTGACCTGCTGCTTTGTACTGCATTATACATGATCTAACAATACGGTTCGCGCTTCGCGTTGCTTCGCTCTTTGAAGATTTGTGAAGCTGTAAACATAATATGCCAGTTCGACCAATAGCGTGGTAAGCTGTTGATCCACACTTTAAATGCACATTTTTTACTTTCTTCTTTGCATCGATCAACTTGATCGATAAAGACTATTTTACAAACGCGAAACCTAATTTTTTGCTACACGTGGCGATTCAAATTATTGTTTTGCGGAAAGATATGCATACACTAGTAAATGATCTTTCTAAAATGTAGATCGACTTGGGCGTGCCCACTTAAGCGGATAGAGGGGAAGAAAAGCGTATTCACCTCCGTCTCTGTTGCTACGGTCGATGGCGGTGTCGTGTGCTGCTGCGAGGTCGGGTACCGCGAGTATCAGGAGAACGATCCAGAGGAGCCTCCGCCATTCGGTCGATTTGACATCGCCGTGGAATTTGACCGCGAAGATCCACCGCACTACGTTTGAAGCACATCTCGCGGTCGATTCGCGGAGCGGAGTTCTATCACACCTCAAAGTTCTGTCGCGTTTTCCAACAGTCGCTTCCGAGTCATTCATCAGCAAATCGTTCTTTTCGCGCTTTCGTCTCGACGATCGATCAGCCACATGACTGTCCCTTGTCCATATCGCGTCCACCGAATTGTAACCGCCCGTTTGACCGCGTAGACGCTCGCAAAGATCGCACGCCGTCGTCGACACCGGTGACGGCAGAAACGACACGCCATCATCTCTCTCGAACGCGCCGCAACTCGACGATGGACAATGACAGTGGCAGGTGGTAGAATTAGCCTTCGAAAGATCAAGAGCAACAACGCTCGGCTCGTCTTCGTCGAACGTCACGCCGCCAGGTCCGCGCGCGTAACACGCGCCCGACGACTTCATCTTCACTGGAAGAACGAAACTTTTCCCCCAGAAGGGAAAAAACGACTCTACGTTCTCCGCGGAATTCAGAGTAAAAGGGGTAAAGTGTCGCGTTTCGCTCGCATCTCTTCGCCGTCGACGCGGCGAACTCTCGCGTCACACCACAGCAGCGTTCTCTTCGGCGTTCTCTCTCTGTTCGTTCTCGCGAACGTACGTACGATTGGAGGACTCGAGCGTCAATGCGACCACAGGCTTCGACGACGATCGCTCGACGACGTCGCGGATCTTTTTTTTTCTCTCTCTCGACGTTGACCGTGACGTGTTTGTCGGCGTCGGCTTCGTTTGACCTCTTCGTGGCCGCGTGAGAGACCTCGTAGGCGTACCACGAAACGGAGAGACCACACACACGCACGCACGTATACGCGATATATCAACCAACTGTGCTGGAAGATCGGCACCACCAGCAGGTCGTCACCCTAGACGACTCCATTAACTGCAACAAACTACGCGCGCCGATTCGAGATTCGCCAGTTGATCTTGACACCGAATCAGTGCACGCTCCTCACCATACCGATGATACTGCTTCCTCGGCGATATTCAGACAGTCTGTCATCCTGGAACGAAAAAAGATACAAAGTTATACTTTGCAGATGCCCTCGATATTATGAATAATACTGTATTTAATTTTAATGATGTTAAATAAGTCGTTTGGCGTCGTTTTTCAAGGGGACATTTACGTTACGACATTAGCTTATGTAGATTTACTTGGACTTAATCGTAGGAAATGAGATACCTTGAAACGTTAATTTTTTCGTATTCATTGAAGGATAACGCGAGCGCGCTACACGGCGATAATACACACGAGCAACTTGAAGAAGGGAAAATATAATGGCGATTGTTGCAAGTGAGACTTACGCAGCCATCAATAAATGGCAATTAGAGTCGTTATTTACAATGCATGGCGATCACCGGCGCGGCGCCAAGCGTATGCCATGCTCATTATGGTCATTATATGTGGAAAAGAATGCTTTGCAAGGATAAATTATTGTAATAAATGAATATTGCGCGTGTCCATTCAACGAACAGACCGTGCGCGTAATAACATGATATAAAAAGATATACCTCGTTATGAGGATTACGGCTAATTATACGACTGGATGACGGTGCGAGTTGCAAACATACTGGAAAATAATATCGTTGCCACTTTTGAGGGTATTCGGGATGGCCCTGTCTTATCGACTTGAAATTCCGCGCAACATTTTTGCACGATAACGTTTTTGCACGATAACACTTCAACTCACAAAGCAAGGAAATATCATTTATCAGTCCTGTGTGTGCCAATTTATTATAATAAATTATAAGACTGCATCGCAAAAGACCCTTCCTTTCTCTTTGTTCTGAGAAATATATGAATTTAATGTACGTTTTAAAATGTAAGCAAGAGCTCGTTTTAAATTACATTACTTTGTTTCCTTGTGCAAGATTGTGGTAACGATACGCGAAGGAAAACGACCATCACCAACAAAAAATTGAATTTAGCGAGTGAATAAATATGTTCGATAAGTTGCGCGGCAGTTTCGATCGTCTCGATAGCAGATTCATCGACGATAATATTTCGCGAAGGAGGTGCTCGTCGAAAACAACGAACGTTTAGCCCGAGGGTTTCGCGGGATTTAATCAAGCTCGCTCACTCGGAATTGGATTCATCCCCCTGCCACGGATATTCCCTTGCCATGTTTCGTTATGATTTTTGACGAAAAATTACACACGCAACAGATTGTTTACGTAACGTCGAGATCAATTGTGCTCAAAGTGGTTTATGTATGCTAATTTCGGATAGCTGTTGCGAGTATCATGCACTCATTTTCATGCGCATTTTTACGAACCGCGACACTCTATACATTTTTATAATTCTTATCCATCCGTATGTACCGGGGTCATGACGCTTCGTGACAATATCTTCAGGCCATATTTATAGCGCGGTGCTGTAGCGCGTGCGATAAACGTGCGTGTGATTTACAAATTATCGAATAAGCTGGGGTGCTCGAATCGACGATGCAACTCACTCTCGCCATAGCAACACTGTATCGTATAAAACTGTCGGGCACAAAGTAAACTCGGCAGATGTCCGGACCTTGCCTTATATACCTATACAGGCGCGCGGTATACTCCCTGTATACTAAAACTCTACGCAGAAAAGTAAACCCTAAGCTCTAAGAGCCGCATGGCCAACCAGTTGTGTGTCTAGATGCAGAATTCGCGTTGTTTACGACGCGCGCCGACTACGTCTAATGTGCCAAACGCTGCTTTTCATTATACGGAAAGCTGAGTGTACATGCAGCCAGAAGGTACTACGAAGTAGAAGAGGGAGAAAGAGCGAGAGAGAGAAAACAGGAAACGTGCTATCCTGCTGAATAACAACGCTGCTTCTTCTGAAAATAAATTACAATTTTTCAATAAATTATTTTAAAAACATACACGCAGAAAATTTTTCTCGTAAATACAAGTATACACGAACAAAGTAAATACCATACTAATCTTGCACGGCTAGGATATAGTCATAATATGCAAAAGATTTCAAGAAAGTATAGGAAAATTTAGAGAGCAAAAAATAAAACTATACGCAGAAGTAAATATTTCCATCAAGTATGGGACTTTCGAGAGCGCGTTTTACTACATTAATTTAAAGACGAATGATTCAATTATATTTTGTTCGATTGTGTCTTATCCCGAATATCGCTGATGAACAAAAAACGAGACGTTTGTTGCAGTCATGTCAAAAAACATAAGTTGAATAAGTTGCCGTTATAGGCTGTGGCGGTCAGCTGTCCGCCACGTGCGAACTTAAGAACGCTATAGGGACCCTGCCGAGCTGCCCTAGATATAAAGGTCGATGTTGAATCTTAATCACGCGAGAATGTACCGGCGATGCGCCGCGTAGCGGGCGCGAGCCGAATCCTCTCGCCGCGCGAGCCCACGTTGCCGCTCGCGCCGCGCGCCTTCCGTCGTCCACGATCGCGGTTACTATCGCATTTCTATAAAGAACATAAACTATTGCCAGATACGCAACGAATATTTCTATACAGTTCACAATAGTTACCATTCTAGATTATATTTTTCCTATACTGTCTTAAAAAACAACGCTCAATCCAAGACATGTGAAGTTGGCAATTCAAGCTACAACGTCGAATATACACATACTAGTATGGGACTTTTTTTACTGTTCTCATATTTCCTTGTTAGTATGGCAAATTTATTTACCTTTAGGTTACAAGATGTGTCTGATCAAACTATTACATTTCTATTGTCATATATTAATTTCCGGTTGAATACGCGTATATCTTACCGGAACCTAGCAAATCTAGTAAATTTTATTATGAGTATTCTACATTATTCGAGAAAAATTTTCTGCGTGTATGAAACGAAATTAATTCAAGATAGTTTTGTTTCCAGCTTGCGGGATCCTCTTTGAGTTAAAATTAACCATTCATGAGTTATCCGCTGTACGCATTTAGAGTCATAAATGTCTAATCATAATACTCCGAACTCATAATCGTACGACGCGTAAACAACAGATTCCTCCTCAGTCTGAAGCGTAATGTTGGAAATGCGCCGAGAATGGTAATTCGCCGTGTCGACGGGAGTGAGAATGGCCGCGCGATCCCACGAGTTAAGTGGCTGCAAAACAAAAAATTTGAAGCGTCGCGCCATGCCTGATCGTATGAACATTGTCTTGCTCGCCCGTGACTCGGGTTAAGTAACATGATTTGATTAAGCGTAGATTTCTCTTAATAATAAACGGTAATTGATTTATTGCGTATAAAGAGGGTCACGCTGTCACCCGTAACGAGATGTGTACGCTGTGGCACGCGGGACCGAGAGAGATTCGATTGTACCTCCACGATCGTGAGTATCGTGACCCGATGCGAACACGACACTCACAAACGTTTTTCGATTCACGACTCATTGAATTCGCTTTCCCGATCTGGCCGTTTTCTATATAAGTATACCTACGTCTCGTACTTGGCGCTTAGCCTGCGAAAAGAAATTAGCATTTGCATCAGTGCAGATTTTGCATCTGTATTTTCTATACAGCACGTAGTTTAAAAAAGTTACGGAAACGTCGCGGGAATATTATCTCATGTAAATCAAATCTCGCTTAAATATTCAGTCATTTCCTTACTTCAGCTATGCCAACGGTCAACTTTGTATGCGCTAACGGATCTTTTATTTACGAGAATTTTAATCATCTGTATAAGCATCTAACGAACGATTCATGTCACCTCGTGGAACCTTTCAGGAAGATTACAACATTGCAGCGACGTTGCAATCTCGTCAATTTCGGTACAATGTTGCGAGGAAATTGTAGAGATATTGCCAAATTCCAATCAGATTGCAGCGATACGCGGAAAAACGTCGCATCACAATATGAAAGATTGTAAATTTTGTCCCAATATCGGAATACGACACTGTTCTGTGCACGCTATATAGGTATAGTCATGTGGAAATTATGTCAGTCACGCTACGTACATGGGTCCACCACCTACGCCGTCTTATTCATAGTTTTATTTGTAGTACGTGAAGGCAGACACGACTCAAGAATGTGCGTTACAGCGCGACACCATCGTCATTGATAGCAATTTCACGCGTGAGCTTGAAAATGTCAAGTTGTAATTTTAAATACCATGCAGTGAAGGCTTCATCATTTGACAAGTTAGCGAAAGGAACATACGCAATTATACGTGTGCCGTATTATTATTTATGATCGCGCTATTCTAATCTTCGTAACTTTCATGTCTTTGGATACCTCTTTTTTGATTTTTTAATATGCAAGAAATATCAAGCATCAAATATTGGCCAGATTATAAGTATACAGGGTGTTTCTTAAGTAAAAAATTGAAGGAAATATTCAGTGCACTGAAAAAAAAATTTTTTAATAAAAAAAATTATTTATTTAGATTGTTGCCAAGAGATTTACTTAATATAATACACATATTTATTTAGAATTGGATATTTTTACTTAATTTAAATAAAAATATTTAATTCTAAATAAATATGTGATATTAAGTAAATAATCTCTTGGCTACAATCTAAATAAATATTTTTTGGATCTAAATATTTTTTTCTCAGTGTGACTTATTTCAGGAAGAAAAGGTCCTACATGTCTTAATAACTGCTTTATTTTCAAAATACAGGGTGTCAAAGACGCATGACTCTATAGTGGATCTAAAAATGTTTCATCGATACTGGAAAATGGTTCTTATAATACCACATGCACGCATACTAAATTTGAATAAAATATCTTTAAACGTTTTCCAGGTTTTCAAAATTTTCATTTTTTTTTTTTTTCACAATTTTGACACCCTGTATTTTAAAAACAAAGCAGTTTAGGGCATATTTATAGGACCTTTCGAGAGAGACCTTTTCTTCCTAAAATAAGTCACGGAGTGTCCCCTTCAATTTTTTGTATTTACTTAGGAAACTGACTGTATAATCCTGCAGTATAATCTGGCTGCAATGCGAGCCTGCATATTGTAATCGTTCCTTTCATTGTTCGTTTATTCGTCTGACAGATCGATATCAGATTAGGCAATAACTCTCCCCGAGAAGTAACTTGCTAAATTGCGAGACGGTAAGCAGGATAATCCGGTCGAAATCGAGCTGATAGAATACGCTCGAAATAATCGAGTTCCGGACAGCGCGAAATCCTTTTGCACGGCGATCGGCCACTGCGTCAAAACACGGGGCGTCGCTCGCCTACAACTGCATCTCGGACGTATATAACGCATTGTCGACTCGGCACGCGAGTATATAACGCGTGCGTAATGCGTGCGAACGGCAGGGGACCGGCTGGCGCGGGCTAGGAACAAGGAAGACGGATGCATCGGGAGAACGACGTAGTGGGGAACACCGAGGGCGACGTGAAACTCGAAGAGGGGCACCGTTGTAAACGAGGGCGAGGGTAATGGGAGGGGGGGGGGAGAGGAAACCGAGCTTCATTCACCGCCGCCACTCGCCACGTCGGTCCGAGGTCCGAGTCGCCGCCGCCGTCCGCGTTCTACTACTACGAGGTATTTGTGCTGTCGTATTTGCAGGTTCGCCGACACCCACACCCGCCGTTTGTCCATCGACCGCTCCGAGTCCGTTCTTTGCCAAGCGTCGCACCGTAATCCGTTTAGTTGTCAATTGAACGAGGTGTACCACCGGGTAACACCGGGGGTAACACGCTCGTTGCGATGGTAGAAATCGCGAATTACTCTATCCAATCGTTGGCAAGCGATTTGTCACGACTGTACGATCTTCGGCAGTTTTTCGCTTTCGCGGATTGTTCGCGATTACGTAACCCCCTCATGCCCGAAGCATTTTAAAACGCATAAGCTGATGTACAGGTCGGTTTTTCGTGTGTTGTAACGTGGTGCAATAACGTTAGTGCAACGGTAGCGGGGCACGATCGATCAATGCACCGAGGAAAAATATATGCAGCTAATTGGATATAGTTATAATCAAGTACGTTGCGATCGCGCGATTGCAGCAGATACAACCGATACAAGTACCGAGCTAAAGAACGCAGTTGCGATAAGTGATATCCTATCTGAACGATATTCTATCCAGGAAATTGAATCAATTTCGTCTTTGTACGCGAACTAATAAGAGTAATAAGAGGATAGACTACCAGATAGTACAGTAATCGTTATAAACTCAAAAAGGATTAATCTTTTCAAATTCTTTATGAATTCGCGTAATTTGTTCGAAACGAATTGAAAAAAGACTCCTTTTTGATATTTCAAAAACACTGCGAGCGCTAGTAACGCGCGCTGCCTACATGACCTCTGTGAAGTTAGCACCCCATCTTTAAAAAAATCATTTTTTTCT